>NC_056725.1:491990689-492233189 GCF_019279795.1 Protopterus annectens | reverse complement strand
GCTTCAAGGTTTACATTTTGGAAGTTCATCAGTGACACTGGAAACATAAATACTGGTTTTTGGGGCCAAAAGGGGAAGTTTGCCTTCCCAGATTTTGAGAAACAGATTTGAAGTATGTATTTATAATTTTATTTATTTTTTTTTTTTTTACTAAGAGTGAAGTTGATGCAGGTAGCACAGGAAGGGATCAAGACAGTAGTATATGAATACTATATTAAGCTGAACAAAAGGTGAAGCTGATAAGGTAAGGTATGGATGGAAGGGAATACAGGCCTTCAGTAAACCACAGAAGACAGTGAGAAGCTGCACTGCACATGGATTTTGTCTTAAATTATAGATTTTATAAAAGAGCTACCAGGGCAAAAAAAAGTAGTTGGGCCTCATGACTGTCTGGCAAAAGAATACAAACTAATGGTCAATCAATTAAACCTACTTTTGTGGGAAACTACCTTCAGGTGAAGAGAGAGAAAAGCATGTTAGAAGAGCAGAAAGAAAAATCGTAGCCCTTTTAGCTTGCATTAATAAGGACCTCATGCTGAAAAGTTGTTAAAGGCCCATCATGTTGCTAATCTATGATCTAAAAACTCCACAAAGTGGTGGGTTTACATAGGTGGGATGTATAAAAGTTATATTGGGTGGCACAGTGGTACAGCGGTCAGCACTGTTGCCTCACAGTAAGAGGTTCTCTGGTTCAATTCTCGGCTGGGGTGCCTTCTGTGCAGAGTCTGCATGTCTTCCCTGCATTCACATGGGTTTCCTCCAGCTTCCACATACCAAAGGCATGCATCTACAGCATTTCTCCTCAGGCATCTGCTGAAAATGGGCTCTGTCCCAGTCCGACTTTCCTGGTTAATAAATGTTACATAAATAATAAAAATAAAATATGGGACTGGCATCCCTCCTTCATGCAGTTACAGATAATACTGTGTCTTCTTCCTTCTTAGATTCTGCATATGTCTTTTGCCTTGGTGTTAAGGCCAGTTAGAGACAATGATGTGAGATGATGTGGAGACTCACTTCAGGAACTGGATTATGGTGCTCCTTAAAAATTAAGCTGATAACTGTGTAGCCCTTGAAAGCAGTATGGGGGATTAATTTCTCTCTCTCTCTCTTGGTCCTGTTAGATTGATTTAGTAAGTGTTTTCAATAAGTGGAGGAAAGTCTAAAAGCCTACTCATTCTAGAGACACTATTTGGCCATCTTCTAGGATACATTTTTTGAGAGTTTATTTATTTTTTTTGTGACAGATAATGTATGTTGCTGTTTATAAGGCATGAATTAAGAAAGTTAGGGAACTAAATGAGAGCTCCGGAAAGGTTCCTCACACATTCTTTGATAATATTAAAGAAATCAGAATGATAAGTGCTCCTTTGTTGTTTTGGGCTTTAGAACAGTTGCATGTCTCCCTCATCTCCATGTATTTAGTACTCCTGCATTAATTCATGTGCAGGTTTACTATATACCAGGAATCCTAAACTCAAGAGATGTGTATTTTTTTTTACATTTAGTGAATAGGAGTACAGCTGTGCTGCAGTTAGTTAAACTGACATTAAACCGCACCTTCCTGTGCAAATAAACAAGACATATGGGGGCTGAGGAGTGTGAAAGTGGGGAGTGGTAATAAGCAAGGTGAAATAGCACCATCTCATAATGGCCATTACCAAGACTGCGTTTTAGGAATTGGAGGATGAAGCTTTGATGGAATGCCAAGATAATCATGCCTGGACTGGCAGCAGAGTATAGATAAAGGCCTATGATGATCTGGCTTGTGTCCACCTTTACACGGTAATGCTATTTTCATTGATTTTGGCATCTGGCCGTTAGGCTTACTTAAAAAATAAATAAATAAACACTGGTCCAAATATGTAAAGACAGTGTTAGTGCATCACAAAAGATTTTAAAGAACTCAGCTACATATTGATCTGGTCCAGGTCTTTTATTACTTTTCAACTATAATATTTTCTATTTGATATCGTGGAGGGATGGCTGATATTCATTTACTGGGCATCTTATCGAAGGCATCTGTTTCAACTATTCCTGCAAAAGTAGTGGATCTTCAGTCTATTATTTACTATAGATCTCTTTTAAAGTATGACAACATCATGCTGTATATACTGATTCAGTAGCTATTATATCACCCCCCCCAAACACACACAGACACGCGTGTGCGCGCGCACGTGACAGGCAACCAAGATCTTACCCATCTTGTAATACTATGCAAGTCTGCCCTTCATATGCTATTAAATGTGCTGACTAGCTCCTTCAGGATACGCCCCCCCCCCCAAACTCTGACTCTCCATAACTCTATATTTATCATAAATGAATTGTTCAATGTGATAGTCTTCCATACAGTACATGTGTGCACACTATATTTGATATTTTTATACAACTGGGACTTTGTACGCACCTTATATTTACATATTATTACTGTTCATTACCTTCCCAACATTTTCCCTATTTTCACTGTCACGTATTAATAAAAAGCTTAAAAGAAAGCCATTCTGAAAACATTCTAATATAAACAGTTTGCTGTATTCGGTTTCTTTCAAATTACAACATAATAATCTGAATACTGACAGAAAACATGCCTGACAGCTGAAGAAATCTGTATTAAGATCTGTTAGCACTACATAGAAATTTTGCAAGCAAACTTAGAAGTATAAAAGATTTGTTTCTAGCTGACTATAACGATTAAAAAAGCCTATTTTATCAAAGATATTATACTATTTACCTTTACTGTGAGAAAACAATAAAAAGTAATTGTTGAGTTGTCCAACATATTAATTTCAGTCAACAATTTGCCCATTTCTTTATCATTGAAACAAAAGGGGACCTGAGGGGAGAGCCGTGGAATGTGATTCTAGAAAGAAAATAATTGGAATGGCAATTAAAACTGAATCCCATGAGAGCACCAATATTAGTTGAAAGTGCACAGCATTTTGAGGATGAAAAATTTACATTTATAATTGCAAAGTATAACTGAATTACTAACAAATTACTTTCCAAATGATGGAAAAGGGAAAGTAGTGAAGATTGGTATGCACTGTTCATGTTTATGTGCTATAAGAACACAAATTGTTTGAGAACATGATTAATTTGTATTATTAGTTTATCACTTTATTATTTTTAAAAATAATAACGATAGACTTGAGAACAGGATGAGTGATTTTAAAATATATGGCAAGTAATGCCTTGTGACTGTCACTATTGGGGCGGGGCGTAGTTTCACAAGTGATTAGATCAAAAGTTTTAAATAAAGTTGTTTTAATGAATTTGATTCTTCTGAAAAAGTCCTAGATGTAAAGGGATGAAAGCACTTAATGTTGCTTGCAGTAAGCTTCAGTTTGTTTCGTACTGATGACGGACATATTCTTGGTGTTAAACAAAAACCGCTGGAGTATACCTCACAAAGTTTATTTTTCACTTTTGCATCTAAACATTCCAACTTCTTTAGAACTGGTACACAGACACACAACACTGTTTAAATAACCAAACTCTTCGTACAAAGTCATATGACACCATTCCACATGACCAATGACACCACTCCACATAACCATGATTAATCCAACTCTACAAACGTCGGTCACTAATCATATAGGTTCATAGGTTCATACTAGGCTATCTGCCCTAGGGCATTTGTAAGCCTAGCCAGAGTGTGTTTGGCTTTCACCACCCATTTTAAATGAATTTTGCTATGCCCTTTTTCGAGGTTAGTATACTGTGCCTCTGTCTAACAGTGACACAGAAGTGATACCCGGGGTAAACCTACTATCTCCCATCCACTCATCAAGATTCCTCTTGAAGAGAGTCAATGAGGGACTCTGCCTAACCTGGACTGGGATTTTATTCCAGAGTGTAGGGAGCCTCTGGGTTATGAATCTGTCCCTCCAGCATGTCCTATTTATTTCAGTGCTGAGGTTCAAGTCTCTCGAGCGCGTAGCTCGATGGGATTTGGATTTTCTGAGGTGCAGCATGTCCATTAATTCTGGGTTGGACATGGCTTTATACGTCAGGCACAGATTGCCTCTGAGCAGGCGGTATGCCACTGAGTAGAGCTTGAGTTTCTTTAACCGGGCAGCATATGGCATCTGTTTGAGCCCTTTGATCCTCTTGGTGAGGTACATTTGGGGTCTTTCCAGTTGCTGCAGCTGTCTGGTAAGGTACATCCCAAAAGGGGCATTGTACTCAGTTATGGGCCTGATGAGGGATGCGTAAAGAGGCACGATGACCTCCTCTGATCTAGATGTGAATCCCTTCATGATTAGGTGGGCTATATAAAATGTTTTTCTAACCACTTTGGCCACGTGGCTGTCAAATGAGAGATTGCTATCAACTTGGGTCCCCAGGTCCCTAATTACTTCTTCCATACTTAATGGATTACCACCTATGTGGTAATTTGTGGGCACTTTGTTTTTGCCAAAGCGGATGACTATACACTTTTTGGCGTTTAGCTTGAGGCCATGGCTCTGGCACCAGTTGTCTGTTTCTATGAGGCCCTTTTGTAGGATGCTTGTGTCGGCTGGAGAGTCTATTATGGCGCAGTTTGCAGTCATCTGTGAACTTGGTCAGCCACAGTCCTTCCGTGTTAGCCTGTACCTCCGAGAAATATATACCGAACAAGAGAGGTCCCAGGACTGAGCCTTGTGGGATGCCACTTGTAACTGGTTTGGAGTCTGACATGGCTCCAGCAATTCTAACCATGTGGGTTCTGTCCTTGAGCCAGTTTGCAACCCATCTAGTGACATAGGGGTTTATATTTAAGCTGGTGAGCTTATCTATAATGCCCGAGTGGGGTATTGTATCGAAGGCTTTTGCAAGGTCCAGATAGGCTGTGTGGACCACCTTCCACTCGTCAATGGCCTTGGTGACTGTTTCAAAGAAATCAACCAGGTTTAAGAGGTAGGATCTGCCCTTAACAAAGCCGAACTGGGTAGGATCCTGTGTCTGTAGGGCCCCAATATCTTTATTTATGAGGTCCATGATGATCCTTTCCATAGCTTTGCAGACCAAGCTAGTCAAGCTTATGTAGCGATAGTTTCCAGGATCCGTTGAGGCACCACCTTTGTGGAGAGGGACCACTGTTGCTGTACGCCACTCTTTGGGTGCATATCCTGTAGTAAGGCTGAGACTGAACAGTAGTTTTATGTTTGGGTTTAGTTCTTCTTGGAGTTCATGTAGGACGCAGCCCGGGACACCGTCTGGTCTCATTGATGCTGTGTTTTATGCTTTGGAGAGGGCGGCTCTTACCTGAGCATCTGAGATGTCAGGGGGGCAGCACTCTACTGGGATAGATATTTGCCCTTTTGGTGAGGAAGGGGGGGAGAAGTTTGCGCTGAGCCTGTCAGCTAGGATGTTGGCAATGTCTGTGGGTTCGGTGTATTTTTTGTCATTTTGGACTAATTCTGAGCATATCTGGAATTCCCACCCTGGTTCCCAACATAACTAAAGAAAGCCTTGTGATTATCCTTAGTGTCCTGTGCAATTTTTCTCTCGAAGCTGGCCTTAGACGATTTTATGAGTGCCCGTAGTTTTTTGCTAATACTGATCAGAGATGCCTTCCCTTTTTGGGATTTTGCTCTATCATGTAGTGGCTTCCTCCTTCTATTGTATAGTGTGTTTATGGCTGGGGTCCACCAGACAGGACGCCTAACTTTGGAGGATTGGGTCTTGGTTTTATTTGGGATTGCATGATCCATGCATTCCTGAAGGTGTTCATAGAATGCGTTTATAAAGGATTCTGCGGTCTGGGCCGTATTTTCCACAGGCCTGGGGGCTTTGAAGGATTCCACCTCGGTTTTGAGGAGTGTGAAATTTGCTTTAGAGAAGTTTTTCACTGTGGTTTTCTGGGCAGGGGCTGGGGTCGGGATGTGAATATCTAGTGAGATTAGTTTATGGTCAGATCTTACCAGTGAGGGATACATTTCTGGTCCTGGAGCATAGAGTCCCCATGTTGGTGATGATCAGGTCCAGTATGTTTTCCCCTCTTGTGGGACTGGCAACAAGTTGTTCCATAGCATTTGAGTTTATAAATTCTAGGAACCTTTGGGCTAGGGTGTTGGAGCTAGAGTAATGCTCCCAGTCTATGTTAGGGTAGTTGAAGTCGCCCAATATAATGGTGTTTGGAGAGACCTTCATATTTTCCAGTGTTCTCAGGAAGGCCGAGTGGGGTTCCTGGGTTTGGGAGGGTGGTCTGTAGCAGGCTATAAACTGGAAGGCAGTTTTACCCACTGTTAGTTGCACATGGATAGTCTCTGATGCTTCATGCTGTGCCACCAACCTGGAGGTGTGGGTATCTTTGACGAATATTGATACCCCCCCTCCTTTTGTGGTTCGGTCCAAGTTTTGGGGCCGAAAAACATGGTATGAGGTATAACCTGGTAGTGCTGGGGTGCTCTCGGAAGCCTTGAACCAGGTTTCTGTTACTGCACAGATATCGATGTTCTCCATGCTAAGGAGAGTTTCGAGTGTGTGCATCTTGAGGTTTAGACTTCTGGCATTGAGTAGCATTACTCTTAGTTTCTTATCCCTTGTGATACCTATGGAGGTGGGTTTGTCTTTTGAGCCTTGCCTAAAAAAGGCACTATGGGGGTGGCAAGAGCCTTTGCCAATATCCGAAAGCCCAGGGGTGACAGGTGCAAGCCGTCCCTAGCGAAGCATCATGGCTTGTCGAGCATGTCATCCCAGGCAGACAGGCATTAGATCCCCTTTGAATGACACCAATACTTAAGCCAATTGTTGAAATTAATCATCTTGTCATCATATTGTGGCATCATTCTTTGTGAGGGTAAGATGCTACTCAAGGTCAGGGTCATACCGGCCTGGGCTACATGCTCAGATAGCTCCTCTATGTCTCTTTTCATGTAGTCCAGGGAGTTACATCTCAGGTCATTCACACCAGCATGGACAATGACTGAGTCATATTTGTACTTGCCTTGGAGTGACCTGAGTGCTTGTGTTATGTGGCGGATCCTAGCGCCCGACAGGCAGCTCATCGTGACCTTCTCCTTGTTCAGCCTGGTGAGTGGGACGTCAGTGTGCCTGACGATAGAGTCACCTATTACAAGTGTATCAGGTGTGTTGTTTAGCCTTAAGGGCTGTGACTGTTCGGCACACTAGCTTTGTGAACTATGTGTTGCACGTGTTTTGTTTTGAGGTAGCAGTTGCTTGGGTGTCTGCTTTGGAGGTCTCTGCTGCTTAGGCAGATTTTTATTTAGAGCCTCCGAGTATGTTTTTGTGTGTTTATGTCTTTGGTTTGCTGTCGTGGTAGGTCTATGTGAGACTGGAATTGTAGTGAGTGTAGTTTCCTTCTCCTCCTGACAGGTTACGCCAGTACTGAGTTGAGAGAGCTTAGCCTCCAGTTTGGCTATACGGTTGCATCTCTCACATATGTTGGAATTTGTTGGGAGGAGGAGAGGGTTGTCTGTGTACATGAGGCAGTTGTAACATTGCCTCAAGATTCCCAGATTCACCAGCTGGACCGGAGAGGAGATTGACAACTGACCTTTGGACATGCTAGAATAGTATTGGGAATTCCTTTATAATTGAAAAAAGGGCCAATGGGGAACAAAGTACTCAAGGGGAGTTTGTGAGGGTGTAGTGCTTTTAATTTTTTAGTGCTGACTTATATAATTGCTTTAGTGAGCAAGTGCCAGGCTTTAGAGTGGGAATAGGGTGTTTATTATGAGAACTAGATCAGTTCTAAGGGAAAAAGTGAAGAGCAGACTTTGTGGAGCCGATGGTTTAAACCCAATTAGCGGTGCTGCCCGATGCTGCGCTATATGTAAAATCGCGCAAAGCTGAGCTAAAGCGGGTTTTATACAGGGGGACTTGAAAGAGCTAGAAATTGGCCCAAAACGGCCAATAGACTACCAGATTCTTGTGCTGGGAACACTCCTCCAGGGATACATAGGCTGCTCCAAGCTCTCCACTGCTACTGGTGAACAAAGAAGCCTCCCTTTATCCAAGAAAGGAAATGGGCAACACAGAAACTTTCCAAAAGTCCAGAATACAGCAAAGCCTGTATTTGGACTACTCTAGGTCAGGAAAGACGGGAAACAAGGATACATTTTTATTTTTTTTTTTTTTTGCAACAAACAGCAGGAAAATGCAATAAATATGTAACACAGGCTAGCACACTTGAGTATGTAGCCTCAACAGGTAAAAGCAAGAAACAGGACAAACTTTAAAAGTGTAGGTGCAAAAACAACTTTAAACAGTTTAAAACAGTTCAAGAAGCAGAAATACTTGCAGTTTAGCTAGATCGGACAGTCGCCAGGTAGTAGCAGGAAAACAAACACTTTTATCAGGTTAGCAGTCGCTCTTTTAGCCTCTCTGCTGCTAGCACCACTCTGCAGGACCACAAGGAGCTTGGCTGAGTTGTAACAAGTGCAAAAACCGCGCCAAAGTGGGTTTTATACAGGGGGACTTGAAAGATCTAAAAATTGGCCCAAAACGGCCAATAGACTACCAGATGCTTGTGCTGGGAACACTCCTCCAGGGATAAATAGGCTGCACCAAGCTCCCCACTGCCACTGGTGAACAAAGAAGCCTCCCTTTATCCAAGAAAGGAAATGGGCAACACAGGAACTTTCCAAAATTCCAGAATACAGCAAAGCCTGTATTTGGACTACTCTAGGTCAGGAAAGATGGGAAACAAGGATATTTTTTTTTCTATTTTGCAACAAACAGCAGAAAAATGCAATAAATATGTAACACAGGCTAGCGCACTTGAGTGTGTAGCCTCAACAGGTAAATGCAACAAACAGGACAAACTTTAAATTTCAAGCGCAAAAGCGCGCTAAAGCTGGCTTTAAAGCAGGGGGTTAGAAAGAGATAGGAAATGGCCCAACAGGTCACTCGGCTGGAACCACTCCTCAAGGGACAGATAGGCTGCTCAGAGCTCCCCACTCTCACTGGTGAACAAAGAAGCTTCCTCCTATCCAAATAAGAATATGGGCAACACAGGAACTATGACACAGCCCAGAGATCAGCAATACCTGAAGACTGGACTATTCTAGTTCAGTAAAGGCGGGAAACAAGGATTTTTTTTTTTTTTTTTTACAAAGTAGCAGAAATTAGGTACAGAAACACAGTAAATTGATTTGATTGATTAACATCACTTCAGTTTGAATAATTTATACTATACATAGTTATTATTATTTATAAAAACTTAAATATTTAAAAAGTCAAAAGTTTTTAACAATTTCAGCTTCAAAACACTTTGCAATGAAATGCATATTCTCGGAGATCCCACATCCTACAAATCATAAATGGTTTGTGGACACCCTTAATGAAGGAGTCATTCTCTCAGATGCATATATGAAATTATAGACTGAATTTATGGACTTGTGTTGTTCAATGGCTACATATTTTGAAGGGAAAATTTTTTTATCAGAAGAATGCTGCTGGCATTGGGGCAACGCGTGTCTCTGTGTCTGCTAATCTGGTAATGTGGTATTGGAAATGAAAGTATGTCATTTACTTCAGATTTACAGACAAATGGAAATGCATATTTGTTTCTTTGAAGACATTTGTAAACTTTGGAAAGTTATAGAAAATGAACTGACTACATTTATCAAATACTTGTAAGCTACTACATCTGTTTTTAAGAATGAACTTTAGTTATTCAAACCACATGATTCATCATTTAAATGTGACTATAGAGAAAGATGTTCTAAGAAAAAAGATGTACTTCTGATATGTACAGAAAAGATATTTTCTAATTCTTATTTGCATAACAGTATCTACCATATATGACAAAAAGAAAGTAAATAAAGGCCCAGGTGGTACTTTTGGCTAATATTATAGCAGCAGCCAACAAATTGGATGATGAACTAGATATTTTAGTAAATTTGTACATCTTTAGGAAAAATCAATTAGATTTACTATTGGAAATTAAGGACAAGATCTATAAAAGCAAGCACATAAATGTTACACTCCTTTTAAGTACAGGCAACATGGAAATTTAAAAAAATGACCTTAATTATGATGTCATTTTAGATTCAGGATGGGTCATGATCTACTAACTGCTTTTAGTTGAAATTGTTGGTTAAAAATTTTGTTCCGATCAAGTCCTTTTGTACAAGGATGAAAGCATTATACAATTACATTATGTCACAGAGTGGCATGGTTGGCACAGCGGTGGATATTCTTTTGATTCTCGAGCATTTTTTGACGGGTTATCGGTTTTTATGCTTGTTCAGTCAAGGCTGACTTGTTCATTTTTTTAGTAACAAATCATTCATTATATTATTCACATCCCTCAAGGCTTTATCTTCAGTCCCCTTTTTGTTTTTACATTAAAGTAATGTAGATGTCGCACTTTATGCTGGCAAGTTATTCTTAGTTCTGTCCCCAGCTCATCAGAGTTCGAAAGCTTGACAAACACACTTTAACCATCTTCCCTTGTTTTCTTAAAAAAAAGAATCACAGTGAATTTTTATGAAACTAACAAAATGGGTCTACAACAACCCACAAGTAAAACAACTGCCTGCTCTTTCCATACTGGACAACACTACTAATCACCACATAATTATTCAAACTCTCATTCATTTCCTGATAATCACTTTATGCTATTCACTGTGGTTGGGGACACTGAAGACTATTCCAGCACTCCAAGAGCCTTAGACAGAAAACTAAAAATGAAGAGGGGATTACATTACAGAATGCACAGAATTACCTGCACATAATTGTTCATACATGCCATGCACACCTAAAGTATAGGCAATTTAGATTTATTCTAATTCACCTTGAGTAGGGTGGCCACGGTGGTGCAGCGGTTAGTGTTGCCACCTCACAGCAAGAGGTTCTCCAGTTTGATTCTCGGCTGGGGTGCCTTCTGTGCGGAGTCTGCATGTCCTCCCTGTGGTTGCGTGTGTTTCCTCCAGGTGCTCTGGTTTCCTCTCACATCCCAAAGGTGGATTGGACACTCTAAATTGGCCCTAGGTGTGAGTGTGTGTGCCTTCTGTGGAAGGTTGGGAGCTGGGCTGGCAACTCAATACTGTAAAACCCCACTGCCAATCATGAGCAGACAGATGATCCGATGTGGCGACCCCTAACCAGGGAAAAAAAAGAAGACCTTGAGTATGTCTCTGGGGTAGAGGAAGAACTTACAGCACCTGCATAACCTCATTCTGGCAAAGAAGGACAAGCAAACTCTGTGGAGGAGAATGTGACAATCTACAAATTTTCAGATTTTGGCCCGGACCTCATGTTAGTTTTTAATCATTATAGTGAGCTTCAAATAACAGTGTCCAGCCGAGTCCTCTTGCCTCTTTTCAGAATATGCACCCTTTTGAGACAATACAAAAATTTTGCAGATTTTTTATTTTTTTTTTTAATTTAGGCCCATCAGTCAACAAATAAACCTTACTTTTATAATTTCTGCAATTATTCAAATTGCTACTGAATGTATATTTATGTCTTACATGTTGGACTATACTTAACACATCTAATTCACCTACCCACTTAGGTTGTGGCTACAAAGTGATCAGTAAGACCAGATTAATTATGTTATCAAATGAGTAAATATGTATTTTTCAGCACAATAACATATTTGTGTGGTGGGAGGATTGAGGGACATCTGTCAGAGATGTAACACATGGCCATCACCTATGAGCCTCAGTACATACCTGATCATGTGCTGCACCTGTTTAATACACACTCACTTATATATTACTGTTTATATAAACTTCATATCTCCAAACACACATTTTACGAGCAGTCTACTTATTCAAGAAGCAGTAGATGGCTGTTTGCATAAATTATGTTGATAATAATTAGTGAGTCCTGTTACTAATTTTAAATGAACATTTCTATGCAAAACAAGGTAGCGACAGAGATAAAAACAGTTTAAAAATTTAGTGTAAAAATCTGTTATGTTGTTCTACTAGTGATGGATAAATATAGACAGTGGATTAATTTTTCTGGGAACAGCCCACAGTTCTGGATATCACAGTGATTGTGAACTTCTGCTCAAAGCTAAATTGTAGCTGGCAGTGGAAAACACATTCTAGTGTAGGAATGAGTACACCTTATCAGAAGTAAACAGGCTTCCTTTGTTATCAAGCTACTGATTGCAAGGACTTCCAAGATGGTGCACACTGATCAACAGCTTACCATTGGCTTTCAAAGTGTGCTTAACGTCAGCTGTCCCAGTGTGAAAAAAAGAAACAGAGACAAGAGTTAGTAATTCTGCCACTTTCAGTAAAATTCAGTTACTGGCTAGTAAGTATACTGCCTGGATGCCAGCAAAGAAGAAACTGAGAGCCTGAAAGAAGATGCTAGAAAAGCTGGATAGAAATGGATTTGGAAGAATCCTGCAGCAGTTGAGCAAAAAGCAGTTCAAGCTCTCGCTTTGGTACAAGAAACGGCTTCCATTAATTTAGCATGCAGAATGCAGAGAAAACCTAAACTTTTCTGCTATACCAGAGAAACTGGAAAGAACAACCTGCATTAATTTTATGAAAGCACAAATAAGCAACTGGACTGGTATTCCACAGCAGGATTTGTTAATTGAAAGGGCACATTGTGTGTATGCTCCAAACCTTGCCTAGAGAAAGCAGCCAAGACCTCTATTAGTAAAGATATTTCACAGGAACATGTGCAATTAACTGAAAGCTTTGACACACATCCAATAACTACTTCAGATCCTGCTGCAATAACAACTAAGATAAAATGCAATGGTAATGAACTAAAACTGAGACACTGGTACTTCCTCACCTACCTGTTAAAAAGGAGGAATTTAAGGACTGGGTAGTGAAAATTATTCAACAATTAAGAAAGATAGGAATTATTTCAGAAGCTATAGCTAGTGTGTGGGATACATTGAAAATGGAGTTTAAAACAGGGTAGAAATAAAATAAAAAGAGGCATGGTTAAAAAGTAACCAGAATTAATTAGAAGAGCTGACAAAGGTTAAAGTATTGTAGAATAATGGGAATCTCACAGAACATGAGGAGGAGCAACTGTAAAGTACTAAAAAGAAAATAAGGGCTTATCTGTATAATATGCATGAGTTTAGAAAGATTGCTGTTAAGCAACTGCTTTTTTTTGGTCCCCTTGGACTCATTGTTACTGTCCTGACTACAATAACCAATGACCATGCTATGTCTACCAGCTACTCTCTACCACCCCAGCACTTACTCCATTTTTGCTGGGACCTGTTTTGGATCCTAAGGATGTCCTTGGGGCTTGACTCATTTTTTACTTCCGTAGGGTTTTTTTTTTTTATGAACTTCCCACTTGCTTTTCTGCACCCACCATGCTCATTGTTTATAAACAACAATAATTTCCCTCTTTGGGTCACACACCCCTTAGGGAGCATATCAGCAAGTGTCCTTCCACCAGGGATAGGCAAGGCAATCCCCTTCCCTGCCACTCCATCAGTCTCCCAAGCCGCTAATCAGCCCCTGGGTTAGCTGGGCTGTAGTCAGGTCTTTATCTCTCTATACCACTTTAGCAACCTATTAAGCAAATGTTTTTTGATAATAACTCCAGAGTACAAAAACATGTAGCACAACAACTTAAGCAACAGAAAGAAGAAATGGTTGTTGCCAAATGTAAGGAGCCTATAACAAGAAAAACAACCCCAGATCCTGTAGAAGTATTAAAGATATTTCAGAAATTTTAAGAAAATTTGTATAAAGCAGAGAAATGTTGAAATCAAGAAAGAATCCAAATGGAATTTGGATGAATTGAGTATGCCAAGTTTAGAGGTACATGAGGCTCAACGATTAACTGTTAAGATAGGAGGAGATAAGATATAAAGGGTGACATTTAATCAATCTGCAGAAAAGCCTTCAGGAATAAATGGTATGTTTGTGGAAGTTTTTAAGCTAGGAGGGAAGAATGTAAAAAGGATTTGGGAGGTTTTGCGCAACAGTATTTTAAAAGGAGGGTAAGCACCATCCTGGAAGAAAGCTGTGGTGGCTGTAATACCTAAAGAAGTCAAAGACTCATCAGACCTTGTTTCATACTTTTAACCATGATTAAAGAATGGCAAAGGTGTTGTCAAAATTGATAAATATGTGTTGATTAGGTTTTGTGGAGTGGGGGCAAACATGTGACAAGATTAACAGAACAATGATGATGCAGAGGGAAGCAGAATGTAAGAAAATTCTGCTGTTGTTGGTAGATCTTGACGCAGAGAAGGCATCTGATACAGTAAGTTAGGATTTTGTGAATAGGGCAATGGAAGCATTTGAATTTGCATTCCCGGATACAATAATAAGGAGGATATATGAGAGATCAGAGGCAAAAATTAAAATAGGAGTGTTCATCTCTGATACATTGTTCCTGAACAGAGGAATCAGACATGGGTGTTCTTTTTCCCCCCTTTATTTGCTTTATATTTATAGCCACTGGCAAAGAAAATAAGGGCCTCAGAAACTGAAGGATAACCAGTATCGTAATCAAGAAAAGAAGGCTTTATTTACAGACAACATTAATTTTGCACCTGAAAAAAAACAGAAAAGGACATCTTAATGTTGTGTAACATTCTGAGACAGTTTCAAATCTTTTTGTGATATGAAATTAATGAAGCTAAACAAAGGCTATAGTTATAAAGTATGTACCCACACAGAAATTGTTTCAGTAATATGGATATTTATTTGGACATGATAAAATTAATTATTTAGGAGTGCGGCTTTAAAATCATTCTGTTATGGCAGCTAAGGGCATGTGGGAAGAGACTAAACAAAAGACGATACAAAAACTGAGAAACTGGAAACTTTTTTTTATGGATATGGATAGCAAGATGCAAACAGTGAAAATGTTTTTAGCCCCTTTAATTTTATATACAAGTCAGGCATATTTTTATCAATCAGAGCATAAGTTGTGGACAATAATTAATAAAGAGTTGAAGAAATTTATCTCTGAGGGAAAGAGGGCAAGGGTCAAGTGAGATAAGATGATTGTTCCAATAGAACAAGGTGGCCTGGGATTACCTGATTTGATGGGATATTTTACATCTACCCAGTTAAGGCACATGTACATATCACAAGCAACAGCTATAATTTAAAGTGACAATGAAGCAAAGGGAAACTTCATGAAATAAGTAGAGAGAGTGGGATTTGTGATGCAAATACTTAAGAAGACAACAACAGCCATGCAGAATAATGTACTCAAAGTAGCAGAAAGTAGTCAAAGAACTAAACCAACATGAGAATGGAGAAAGAAGATTTTGCCGATAGGGATGAGTGCAATTAGATGTACACAGAATATATTAGAGGGGGCTAGAATATAATGGAGAAAGCTGACAAAGGAACCAAGGTATTGAGAACAATTAACTAGGAACAGAAAGGTAATAGAATGGGAAGAGGCCAAGAAGACATTTGGACCGCAGACTAGAGACTGCCTTCCATATCTGGGACTGATATCAAATTACAGCAAAGAGAAAGGGATAGGGGAATCCTAAGTGAAATACCTGCTCCAGTGGAGTTTTTAGCCGAATGTAGAATAGAAGTTGCTGTTAAAAAAGGAATAATAAGTAGGGCATATAAAACACTGCACTATAACTATAACAACCAATCAGAGAAGTTTAAAAAAGATTGGGAAGAGAGACTGTAAAAGCAACTCACAAGATACAATGGGAAAGACATATGTATGGTTCCCAAATATGCTTCAAAGTCCAGAAGATTAAGAATTGCTGAGCAGTCTCCAAAGGATATTTCCTCAGGTACATGGCAAATATTGGATGTGTGATGGTGAAGAACTGGGAACATATATTCTGGGGGCATAATGTATTGGCAGACTTAAAAAATTCCCTGCAGAGTACTCTATCAGAAATACAAGGTGAGCAAATGGGTGTAACTACGGAAATGGCTTTTTTGCACTGGGATCTGAATTACCTAGACATAGTAAAGCATTGTTAAATTTAATCCTGGTGGCTTTGAAAAAAGCAATTACTAAAAAAATGGAAATCAAAGTCTTAACCACCTGTATTTGAACTACATTAATATTGTAACAGAGATAAAAACATGGAAGTGGGATCTTCAGAAAAGGGTAGAAACAAATTACATAGAAAGCATTGGAAATTGTAGGAATAATACAAGCAGAGTAATGTTCTGGAGGAGTGAGGTTTAAAGGAAGGCAGGAATTGAGCAGTTTATGCAATGCTGGATTGACAGTTGTACGAAAAAATACATGTGATGTTTTATATTTGTAACTGGGAACATATCAATATGGTTTGTTTTTTTTTTTATAAATGCATGTTTGCCTGCATCAATAAAGGTGTTAAAAAAGCTACAGTTTCTATTACAGGTTTTAAGCAGGCTCTGGACTTTACTGACAGTTTTCTGGATGTGGTCAGAGAAGGATATTGCAGGTTCTACACAGACTACAAGATATTCATAAGTAAATACAAACTCAACTGGAATTTCAGCCAGACCTCAGTCACTGTTATTTGAAAAGGATGACAAACCTTGCTACAGAAGTTTGAAAACAACAAATATAAAGCATCTCTTAAAAACAAATCCACTGGCAGCTGTCTCAAGAGCTATTCGGTAACAGGGCGTGTTCAACACAATGCAGTTCCAAGTCAACGGTAAGAGGAAATTCAAGATAAATGAAAGGGAAAAACATACCTCTCAACTGTCCAGATTTTTTGCCTCCTATTTTTAGTCTGTTCATCATAAAATTAGTGGTTTTCTTGGCAAAGCACTGAGGACTGAAGTCACTGAATAGTGACATATACTTGAATTTCAGATCTGATATCCTTCAGAATATGTATAACAAAAACTCTATTATTCGAGCAAATTTCTGAGTCTATATGAGCAATATTTAAAATCTGTCCCTGTTTTGGGGCCTTTACTCCCCCATTATTTTAGGCTTTGCCCAGATTTCTTGCACTAAAACGCTGAGAGGTATGAAAATGACAGGGTGCTGTGGGGTACTACGGGGGGGAAAAATGAAGGCTTGGTTGCAAATATCTCATTAGAATGGTTTCTTTACTGTATCACACTGGGGGATGAACAAATTATAAAATAATGCTAACTTCTTATAGTGATACAGGGGCATCAGCACTGGAAAAATGACCAAAATATTACTGTAAACATATTTCAATATCAAACTAAAATGGCCAACCAGCAAGGAAAGCTCACTTGATACTTGGTATCAAGTGAACTTTCCTTGCTGGTTGGACATTTTTGTTTGTTCTTTAGTTTAACTTGTGCCCAAGTGTGAGGCTTTTGGTGTTTGTTTTGTATATTTCAATATCAGGCTTTAGTTATCCTTTAAAATTCAAATTTATATGAAGGGAAATTAACAGGGTTAAAAGGATTCGCAGGCCAAAGCAGTTGCACAGGAATCTGTTGTGAAGTACAGTGCACCAAAGCATACTGAAATATACAAAACAGAAAAAAACACCACGATCTATAGGAAACAGACACAATCACCAACATACAAGTCATAACCAAAAATTACTACCATTAAGACATATTAAAAGCAATGCTAGTTACATCACTTTACCTGTTAAAGCTTCAGGCCCAGTGTCACATGTTCTAAAAACAGTTGCTTTATAATGTTAAAACCCCCCACTCTGCTTTTTTGGCATACCGATTCTCCATACTCCATACTCTTTATACAAAAATAAAACAACTTCAAACAATATAGCACAAAATAACACTAACCACAGGTAAGTCAGTAAAAACCCATCTGGTGACTCACTAATCTGGTATTAAACTTCATTAAAAACATGCTGGGTATGCCCTTGTAACTCTCCCCTCTAACTTCTCCCACTCCATCTACCCTCTACTTCTCTTCCACCCCACTAACTACCTTCGATTACAGCAAGCTCTGAAACTTCCATGCCTATCTACTTATTATATGGCAGTAACTTCTTATTGTAACAATTGTTAATATCTGCTATGACTTTGTGGATAAAACAGATGCTAGTTATCTACTGAATGTACTATGTTCTTCATCTGTAACTATGTTTGTAATATTTGAATTGCTAGGATTCTTCGTCTGTAACGATATCTGTAGTATTTTAATTTGTGGAGCTTTTCTCCCCGGGCCTCCACTGAAAATGGACCTGCATCCAGTCGGACTTTCCCGGTCAACAAATGTAAATAAATAAATAATTAAAAATAAGGATGACATCTGATCAACTACTTTCTGCATGCATTATGAAAATGAATGAAAAAAAATCAGAGTATAATTCAAAAGTTTCTTTGCAGAATGTAGGGCTTTGACGCCTTTTTTAACAGGATCAATGTCAAGGTTAGTTTAACTCAGTAAAAGGGAAATTCCTTCTAAAGTGACCTATGAATAGGTTGAATTTGGCACCTTAACATCTTCATAGGTAATACTTGGCCATCAGTCCACAGACTATTACAAGTCTGGCCAATAACCAGAGGTCAGAATCAAACCCTGTATCTGTGAGGTAAAGACCTTAACGGTTATGCCATGAGTGGCCTTTGATCAGATTTCCTACTATCAAAGCAAACAAATAATAATTCATTTTACTAGGTAAACCAGGTAATAGTCAAGGCAAAAATGACTTTATGAATGAGAAACATACCCAGCTGTCTTACTTACACATACCAGAGTACTAAATGTCTACACGGAAAATGCTGCTGTAACTGATGTTCCTGGCACATTTGTAAGTACTTAATACGGTTGCTAAATCTAGTTCAACTCTACAAAGTACAGTTAGAGTTTCTCTTTAAGTTCCACATCAGTGGTCAGCATTTCTGATCAAAAGTGCACACCACTGATGCAAACAGCATAGCAAAAAGTAACAACCTTTTCGATTTCCATCATGGATGAGATGAATAGTTTCCAAAAGCAAAATCTGAGACTGACAGTTCATCTTTTGGTCACTTACACTAGACTTGATATAAAGAGAAAGTCACGTGATTATTTCACTATCCTCAAGCAATCTAATCAATTACTTCAAAAGAAGAGAAACTGTTCTAGTACAGCTTCCTTGACAACTATAAAATGATTTATTCTCCAAAAACAACGTAGATACTGCAGTTTAAACTGCACTGTGCCCTTAACACACATAATGTATATGGGAAGTACCAAGAAAAGAAGACTGATGCACATTCATAGGTTAACCTTTGAGCCCAGATTGCACAAAAGACTGTTTTTCACAAATGTACTTTTAAAGTAAAAGTGAAAAAAAAAGCTTTTTTCATTACTTAAATCATTTAAAATGAGGGAAATCCTTCAAGAATCTTCTACAAATTAACAAAAGACTCTTTATAAAATGAAAACAAACAATCACACAAGAGAAAAAGAGAATGGTGGATTCAATACATTGGTTTAAAACAAGATGGACCGTACCATGCAACTACAAAAATAACTCACATTTCTCTGACGCCTGCTTTATTTAATTCAGGACTGCAGGGGAACAACAACCTACCTTTGCAATCAAAGGTACAGAGCGCACACTAATCCTGGATATTGCAGGACATGAGCACATGAAGACATGTGCAAACACACACACACACACACACACACACACACACACACACACACACACACACACACACACACACAAAATCTGAAGGATGATTGTCAGTGCAACTATGATACATCTTTGGGATGTGGGTAGAAACAACAGAAAGCCTGCACAGGCAGTGGGAAGACAGCCGGACTACACCCAGAAAACATTTGAAGCGTGGAAGTGAAATGTAGAACTAAGCACAGTGAGACAGCAATTCTAACCACTATACAATTGTCATTTAAAAAAATGTAAGCTAGAAAAAAAATCAGTCAATTACAGCTCCAAAGAGAACCCTCATTAATACCTGAATAAGGGAGTTCAGTTTGTTTTTGTGACTTAGCACAGGCCTCCTCTTTGAACAAGCCACTGCATCCTTCAGCAGCAAACAGGAGTGATATCAGGCCGTTGATGGGTCATTCAGAAGTCCAGTGTACTGGCAGATAATTAAAATATAAAGACAAAATGTGAATCTGAATGGATAAACCTGCTGCAGTTGTTCAAAGGAACTAGGATAACAATTGTATGCTATGCTGCATACTAGCAATGCACAAGTACTGGTGTTCACTTTCTTTACATTTGAATGACTCATCCAACAGCAATTTACACCATCAATTTTTCAATATAAAAAAGTGCAACCTGATTTAAGTATTAAGCACAATTATTGGCCCCAACAACTATAGTATCAGATAATTTAAGTACTGTACTAATGGTTTTCACACAGAGTGACATTGTTAACCAGGTGCATCCCACTCCATTCAGCCTTGGTATGCTTGGGTTCATTCTGATTCCATACTCTGCCCTCAAATGCCACCAACCCACTGCTCACTTCAACTTACACTATAGGAACTCCACCCACGAACCAGATCCAACCAGTTACATACTAAAAACTTATTCACACCACCCCATTATATCTTTCACTGTCTTCCACTCTCCACCTGCCAGCACTAATTTCTCCCCCTCTCCTCTAACCTAACTTTTTTACTATTAAAAAATCCTATAAGTCACCCTTATACCTTCCTTCTAATATACATTATAAAATTCCTATCTAATAATAGCCTATTTTACAGGTTATTTCACACCTACATTACTCTAAATTGCTAATAACTAACCTTCCTCAATTTCATCCTAGCAAGTCTTATCAGTATTACACTTTATCTTCACACTACTTTGATCAGCACACCTTCCTTTTTCCTCAAACATTCTCTCAAAAAGACATCATCCGATTAGAACTGCTCCTCTCTCTCACTGTATTAGCCCAAATTACATCCTATCATACATATCTACTTACTACTCACTGACATAAGTCCAGCTATCGACCCCTACTGTTTATTTATCTATCTAGCCCTGTTTTCTACCTCCACTACCATACTTGTTGCCAAATCACCAGAGCTGTACTCAGCTCTCTCTCTTTCAGATATATAAAAAACACAAATCACAAACTGCCCCAAAAACGAGCTAAAACCAAAATGATTCTATATCCTAAACACACACACAGAAATGAAGCTCGAGCTTAGTAATAACGTACATCCCAATCCAGGTCCCACCGCAACCCAGCACATTCAGACCATCACCATAACTGATTACTTCACTAACATCCCACATACATCCATTAGAGGATCAAACTTGCTCCTTCTTAACATGTACCTTATGAACATAATAAACAAGACTCAAGAATTCCATGAAGGCCTGGCCCACTTATTCGCCGATATAACCATTATAACCAAAACATGGCTATAACCTGAAACAAGACAATGTGATTTTGCCCAGGTTACAATATTCACAGAACAGACAGGATAAAAATAAGTAGGTGGTACTACAATCCTCTACAGAAACAATATTGAAATAAAACTCCATCCCAATAATATTCCCACCGTTAGCATTGCCAAAATCATCCACACTCAACATACAGTTAACTCCAAAAAAAATTGATAACCATGATAGGATTGGCACTCCACCGTAAAATAACATCTCAATAGCTGAACACATATAACTAACATCAAGAAGCCATAATAATGGGTGACCTTAACACTGACAAAACAACCCCCACAATCTCCCAAAACATATTCTGTCTAATCCAAAAACAGACAATCTGCACTGAATTGTATCCTAACTAATAAACCTTCCACTATAAATCTAGCAGGAACCCTCAAAGACAGCATTAGTGACCGCCTGTCTACTTTTATACTATGACAATGTCCATTTCTTAACAAAACAATAGCATACAACCAAGTACATAACCTGTCAAAAGATACCTTCATCCATTTACTCCAGCTCTGTAATAGGAACATCCTTAAAACCTTACCCCTAGATGACGCAGCCTCCCACTTTAAAAAAAAACTCCTTAAATCTTAAATGAAATAGCACCAACTGCACCAAGATGATAAAATCAGTTCCATCAATGTGGACGACAAAAGAAACCAAGTAATTACTTAAACAGAGGGACAAAGCATGGAAACATTGGTACACCAATACAACTCAGGACTCCTACCAATACTTTAGACATCTTAGAAACCCAGTAAAAAACAGATTAAAAAAAAAATCAGTCCCAGTATTTTAAATTCAGCAACAAAAAAATCCAATATAATCCCAGATTCTTTGGGTTATCTATCAAAAGGCTCCTTCAGCCAGGCCAAACTATTCCAACACCCTCTACCACCAATAACAATGACAATAAAGAAATGCAATTTAACTCGTATTTTACAAACTCCTGTTTTACAAACTCCATTCTGTCACTAATTGAAATGAATTTGAATGCCACCACCCCAACAGAAAAATGACTGACTTCAACAACTGGCTTAGTTTCTGGTGTTTTTCCAAGGGGATCCTGTGTCTGTCTGCCTGGGATGACATGATTGACAGGCCTCATTGCTTTGCCAGAGATGTCCTCCACCTGTCACCCCTGGGATTCCGGATCTTGGCCAAGGCTCTTGCCTCCCCCAAAGTGCCTTTTTTAGGCCAAGTCCCAAAGACAAGTCTTCCAATATGAAAGATCTGTCAAAAAGCAAATTGAAGGTCATGCTAGGAGCCTTAATCTGAAATTGGACTCACTGGAGGCTCTCCTTACACTGGAAGATGCCGATGTCTGTGTGGTCACGGAAACTTGGTTCAGGGATGCGGAGAGCACCCCTGCCTTACCAGGCTATACCTCATTCCACACTTTTCAACCCCAAAATAAGGTTGGAATTACTAAGGGTGGTGGAGTCTCTATTGTCATTAAAGACAGGCACACATCCAGACTGGTTTACAAGCATGATGCACTGGAATTACTCTGGGTGCAACTGACAGTTGGCAAGACAACCATCCAAGTTATAGTCAACTATAGACCCCCCATGTCTCAGGACACCCACTCCTCCTACCTGGACCTACTTGACTCCATCAAGGTACCCCCTAACACCCTGATCCCTGGTAACTTCAACTACCCCACCATAGACTGGGTGAACTATTCCTGCAATAATGCACTCACCCAAAGATTCCTTGTCTTCATCAACTAACATACTAGATCAGCTGGTCCCATCCACCAGAAGGGGAGATAACATACTGGACTTGGTTCTCACCAACATGGGTGACTACTGCAACACTCCCATAGTATGTACTTCCCTGGTGAGAACAGATTATCAGTCTGTCTCATTCAAAGTTTCTATCCCACCTAACACCTCCCCAGCCGTAACCAGGCTAAAAAAACTTCTCAAAAGCTGACTAAATCCTCCCAAGGGAGGGTATCAGCAACTTCACACGACCCCCCCCCCTCAGAGGATGCAGACAACTATGTTAAACAGTACACCAGTGCATGAAACAAGCACCTGTACAACTGCATGGACTCAGCCATACCAAACAGAACTAAAACCTGCTCCTCAAGGAAACACAAACCTGTCTGCTGGACATCCTCTATCAACAGGCTTTACAACAAAAGGAAGAAACTGTTGTCCAAGGATAAATAGGAACAAATTCCAAATTGGAAAATCTCCCTCCTCTGCCTCAACAAGCAAATTAGATCACTAGTGAAAAACTCCAAAGAGAATCACGAGTTGAAACTAGCCTCCAAAACAAAGGGAAACCACAAGTCCTTCTTCAGTTATGTTAGGAACCTCCACGACAAAGCCCAAGTTTGTTCCGAATTAGTACTCAACGGTATCACTTACACTGATCCTGACAACATAGCCAACCTACCAGCTGATAACTTCAGCACAAACTTCACCCCCTTATCGCCCCCCGTAGGCCCAGTCTTCACCCCCTTATCGCCCCCCCGTAGGCCCAGTCGACATGCCTGATACTTGTCCCACACCTCAAATCTCCATAGATCAAGTGTTAAAAGCCCTATCCAAGGCAAAGAACACAGCTTCCATAGGACCTGATAATATCCCAGGCTGTATTCTGCACCATCTCCAGCAAGAACTAGCTTTGCCCAACTGAGCACCCTATTCAACCACAACCTAATTACAGGCTTCATTCCAGCAGAGTGGAGAACCACCATTGTCATCCCCTTGCACAAAGGTAGTGCCACTACTGACCCGGGCAACTATCACCCCATTAGTTTGACAAGTCTGATCTGTAAAGCCATATTATGGATCTCATAAACAAGGACATAGGCAATGTCCAAACACTCAACGCCACCCAATTCGGATTTGTCAGGGGCAGATCATGCCTATTGAACCTAGTTGACTTCTTTGAGACTGTCACCAAGGCCCTGGATGAGGGAAAGTCAGTACATACAGCTTACCTTGACTTGGCCAAGGCCTTTGACATAATTCCCCACTTGGACATCATAGAAAAGTTAACACAACTTGGTGTTAATCCCTATCTCATCAGATGGGTGGCCAACTGGTTCACAGACAGGACCCACAAGGTCAAAATAGGCGCCATCACCTCCAACAGCAACAGTGGTATTCCCCAGGGATCTGTCCTGAGACCCCTGGCATCTATTTCTCAGGGGATGGGCAAAGACCAAGGGCCTGTGGCTGACCAAGTTTGCAGATGACTGTAAGTTAGGTGTGGTCTTTGACTCCCCAAATGACATTAACATACTGCAAGAGGGTCTCACAGCTACAAATAACTGGTGCCAAAGTCATGGCCTCAAGTTAAATGCAAAAAAATGTATTATCATACCATTCAGCAAAAACATGGTCCAGATTACCACATCAACGCAACCCCCTAAGTACACAACCGGTGGTGAGAGACCTAGGTACTCAGGTTGACAACAATCTGGCATTCGACCATCATGTTGCGGCAGTGGTCAGAAAATCCTTTTACTTGGTTCATCTCATAAGTAAAGTGATTGCATCCAGAAAAAAGGAAGTTATTACCTCTCTGTACTCTTCCCTCATTAGATCTATAAATGAGTATAACACCCCATTTGGTATGTATCTCTCCAAACACCTGCACCAACTGGAAAGGCCACAGAAACACCTCACAAAGAGAATGCGTGGCCTCCAACATCTGTCTTATGTGGACAGGCTCAAATCACTATCACTTTACTCAGTATCATACAGATTGCTCAGGAGTGATCTGTGTCTTGCCAACAAGGCAATATCGGACCCTGCCCTACTAGAGATGCTCCATATCCATACGTCTAACTCTTCGCACATTACCCACTCGATAGGCCTAAATCTAATATGTGACATCAACAAAACCTGCTGGAGAGACAGGTTTGTCTCCCAGAGGCTGCCCGTTCTCTGGAATAGACTTCCCATACATGTCACGCTAACCCTCTTCAAGTGCAACCCTGATGAGTGTGTGGGAAACCACAAATTTGTCCCAGGGGTTCCACCTTTGTCCCTCACTGACAGAGGTGACAGGTGCTGACTAAGGTTTCTTTTTTAGAGATAAACTCTTGGCTAGGCTTGTAAGGGCCCCAGGGCCATTAGCCTAGTAACCTCCTATGATCCCATGAATATAACTCCTCTAAACATAAGCACTAATAGTTTTACATTTAAATACATCCAAACTTCCAAAATACAAAAACTACTACACCAATAAGACCTACCTACTACCTTAGTAGCTAATGACTTGCTTTCTGACTACCTTAAATTAGCAGTACATGCTCTGGTCCTCCCCATCTTAATTCTAATCAATAGATCCAGAGCAGAAAACCATGCACCCGGCCTATGGAAAATGCAAACTACCAAAATCTCAAACTACTAACCGATTGCTGCTCTACCAAGATATCTATAATACTACATCACCAGAGGTAGGAACAGTGCTGGTGACTCCCTGTATTCCAACTACAGTGCTAAAATCTGGAACACTGATCCTTAGTATAGGGTCAACAGCCACAAAATTATCTTTAAAAACCTTCTTAAATCCCACCTGCATACTTCATAGATAAGTACATGCACTGACCCAGGCTAAAGCAACTGCTTTGACTCAGGCTATACAAACCAACACAATTTCTCTTTCCTGCAATTCATCCTGAATGCACAACTGCTTTTCATGTTTCTTCATTTAGAATTCCAGCCTAGCCTAGTGTATCTTTTCACCTAATTGTTTCCTATTGCACTTATGTTAAAAGTGCGATTAAGTAAACTACCCTTCTCCGTTTTCCTTTCATGAAATGACATTCCATGCTACTTACAAACAGCGATCTTTGTTATTGTATAAAGTTATATGATATGCCAATTAGTTTTAACTGCATTAATTTATGCTTTCAATCTATGTGTGCATCTATGACTGTCTGGTCCTTTATTACCTTAAGTTGAGCTCTTTTTCCATAAAACTGTTATGTATATTGGTGTTTTATACTACTTGTAGTTATACTGGAGCTGTTCTCCCTGGGTCTCCGCTGAAAATGGAGAAACTGTCCAGTCGGGCTATACTGTAAACAAATGTAAAATAAATAATGTATCCATACCCAGCTTTTAAACCACCTCACCAATAACAAACCTGCTTTCCAAAACTCAGCATGGATTCTGCCCCAGTTATTGTAGTACTATTGTCCTCATTAGCTTCTGCAAACCAATCAACCAGAATAGAAATGAAGGCAACTTAGTTTCTTCCTTATTCATCAGTCTTTTGACCGTTTCCAATCACATACTACTGTCTGAACTTAATAGTCTTGGACTCAGTCACACATCCCCATCTTGATACCACAGCTACTTAACCAATAGACAAAAATCTGTAAAGTGGCAACAAGAACTGTCTCCACCTCTTTGAGGTATAGTAGATGTCTCACAAGGATCAACATTGGGTACATTTCTATTAAACATATTCAGAAATAAACTTCATACTACAAGCCTGGTATCCATTTCCAACATGGAGATAAGTCTGTGCTCATTGGTTCTGCCCCTTCTCTTCAAATGCCAAGAGCTCACCCAACACTCATTGACTGCAGCAGAATCCTGGCTAGACAATTCTCCACTTCTGAACCAAAACAAAACAAAATTAATGCTCTTTACTCCTAAGATACTCTGAACAAAAAATTTACCTTTCCTATCTATGCATCCACTAAAAAAAACCCATTAAACTAGATTTCCTTTACAGGGCCAAACCAGACTCTATGGTCACCACTACACAATCTATGGCCAGAACGTACCAACTACCAGCCCTACCAAACACATTACCAATCCTCATCAACTTACATAAAACTGACAAATACAAGCTTGAGACATGTTACAATAAAACTGCCAAGTTTCCAACAAACTCATCAGCACACCACTAACAACTCAAACAACTAAAATGGCCGGAACTACACATTTACTTGTCATACTCCCCAGTCACTGCTCATAAGCCTGTCTAAACATCAACAAAATGTCCGACACTCCACAACACCCTAAAGTACTACTCTTGCACCAGAGACCTACAATCCAGCAAAAAAATCCCTCTTACTCACATCCAAATGCAATAATAATGCAGGTGACTTTCTGTACTCCAACTACGACTCAAATATCTAGTAATCTATACCCCTTAAAATCAGACAATACAGAAACTACCTAATTTCAAATCTCAAATCAAGCATCATCTAAACAAAAAACATCTGTGTTCTTGCACTGCACCTGGATACAACACTTAGGTTTACAGCCTAATCACTTTACTTCATACTTTCCAACTCTTATCTACCACTTCCCTCCCTTTCTATATCTATCTCAGCTGCACATAAAAGTATATTAATCTCTATACATCTTCTCAACTGATCGCAAGGTTTTCCATATTTACTTATCTTGTATGTTAGTAAGCGAAATATATGTATGTATTTCCTGCTGTCCTATGTTTATTTAAATGCATTACTTCTTCATATACTACATGTACAAACTACACTTCTATTACCTATTAGTGTATGTGTAACTGTACTTCTATTTATGAAGTTGTATATAAAATTGTACATAATTATACTGCATTTAAAACTGTATTTCTATATCTGTGTTGATTATGTATATAAAAAATAAATTTAATTTGGGCAGCTTTTCCCCCAGGGCCTCCACTAAAAAAGGATTATTGCCCTGTTGGATTTTCCTGGACAAAGAAGAAAAATAAATAAATTAAGAGGGCAGGACCCCTGAACCCTCCATATGAAGGACATACCCCCATCCCTTAGCTTATATATACTAAACTCCTCAGCGTCGCTACAGTGGGGATAAGTGGAAAAACAAAAACAAGTGCACTGCACTGCACTGCTGGTTCACTGCACACAAGTCAGTGTGATTAAACCATGGCAAAACAAAATCAAATGCTCAGAGAATGTCTTGCTGTCTGCCTGGAATCTAACTTAAAAGCACTGATCTACAGAGGAGCCAGACTTTTGGCTCAGCACTGCAGCTCAGTGTTTATTTTTATTTATTTTACATTTGTTAACCGGGTTAGTCTGGCTGAGCTTTTGGCTCATTTTCAGCAGAGACCCGGGGAGAAAAGCTCCTCAGGACTAGGAAACATTTATTACATTTTAGTAACATAATAGTAACAATCATCTACAGGATCTTAAAAGCAGAGACCTGGAAAGAAAAAAAGCTCCTTAGGCAATTCAGTTATACAGAGTATTAACAATTGGCAGAGAAGTGAGTTGTTACAAACAAGGTTTTAAACAATTAGCAGAAGAAAATGCGACTAGTTACAATATTATTTAAGCTGCTTAGAGCAAAATTGAGTAAATAGTTAGGCAGATGCTTATTTAAAGTGGGTAGGATCTAGTTGTATAGGAGTTTGGAAACAAGAAAGGAAAGTAAGAATGGCTAGTAGGAGATGTAGGGGAGGTAGAGTATAGGAGACAGACTAGACAGGTAGGTTGTTTTGAGACTGTAAGAATTAAGAGTGGTTGGAGATAGAGGAAGGGAAGAGGTAGAAGAGGCAGGGGAATGTTAGAGATACATTAAGAGTGAGGTGGTAAAATAGGTGAAATTTACTTTCTGAATTAATTGCCCGAATAAGTCTCCAAAACAGTCTTGAAATTAACTACAAGCTGTTTGTGAAATTTTCCATATTTAACTGCAATCACTCATATCACCTTGTGATTAGTCACATCTATTACATGTACGTAAGCACAGCATTTTCTGAATCTCACTCATGGTCACTTAAAAGTAATGTTATCACCTGAATTCTATGTTGTATATGTTATATACAGAATAATCCTTAGATTAACTTCATAAAAGTTTAGAACTTTCTCAGGGACTGTTATCTATTCAAAGTAAATATGTTTAGTGGCACTCATTCTGAACTAAGAGGTCCTTCAAAGCTGCAGGCACAAAAGAGGGAAGCAATACTGCCTACAAAGGCAGTCATTACTTCAGTCGCATTCTCCTCTTAAAAAGATACAGACTGACAAGTACTGAAAAATATCAGTAAGAAGAAAAACACAAGAAAAACACAGCAAAACTGTGGCATCAATGTGTAACAGACAAGTTCTTACAAACTGTATTTCACAAGGGGAAAAATACAAACACAGTCCATTATTCCAATAAGTATCC
The DNA here is from genome assembly GCF_019279795.1 of Protopterus annectens. Lineage (NCBI taxonomy): Eukaryota > Metazoa > Chordata > Ceratodontiformes > Protopteridae > Protopterus > Protopterus annectens. The sequence goes on along the minus strand of NC_056725.1, from coordinate 492,203,849 downwards.
AACTATGAAGTTGTTAAACACTGACTGAAGTCTGCCTAAAATTTTGTATAAGCTGGCCACACTAGGTAAGGAAGACAAACATGATGACTAACAGAGTATACTCAATATCCATCTCAACAATCAGGAAAGAAAACAAGTTCCTACAACTGCTGCTCACCACACCCAAACCTGAAAAGTATATATTTACATGCCTGGCATGTTTTTTTAAATAAATTTAAGAAACTAAGAAACCATTTAGTTTTACAGTCCATATCAAATTACTGATAGACTCTGAGGCACGTAAGCTTGCATGTGATACTAACTGAACTTTGCAACACTGCAGCCATGATACTTTGCAGCTTGGTAAGGGCAAGTGACATTCAGTCCAAGGGGAGGAGTGTTGTTTGTTCGTAAGTATGAAGACACAGCTGAGGCCACTCAAGGTGGGTAAAATATAACTTGTCCACATACAGCAATGGTAAAATGATGTTACTTAAAACGGAATGGTCCTACTTTTTTCAAGTAACTCCTCTGTGTGGTGGCAGTCACTTTTGGGTGGGTCTTCTAAAAAAGCACATCAGCAGAGATGTCTTTAGTACATGTACTCCAGATGCACAGACCACTGAATGTGCAATGCATACACAATGCATCATCACTGTGGTTTACTTTACACCACTGACAATATGTACATTTTCCAATTTTCATTTAATCTGGAGTATTAAAACTCAAAGTGATGACTCCATTAAAGTAGTATTAAGGGGGGTCTCTGGCAGTGTAAGGTGTATGTACATTACCATTTATTCTAATGTGTGCATGCATATGGAACCTTCTAGTCAGTCTCACAATGTTTCTATCTGAGGTTATGAATAGTTTTATCATGGATAATTAATTTTACCAAGAGAAGAAAATGCACTTTCTGGTGACCTGACTAGTATTCTGGGTTATTTTCAGATCATCTTTGTAAAAGGTTAGTTAGGTGAGAAGTTCTTGTACAGTGACATCTTTTGCAGAGAAAAAATCCTTTCACACAATAGTAATTGATGAAGCTCATAACATATAACTGACTGTGTTCACTAATATCACAAAAGCAATAGGGAAATCAAGTGGCTTACATAGTCTAAAAGTACAGATTAGTGGAATCAAACCCTACTGTGGACCTCCACCATGTGCACCTTGAGATGCAAATTATAGTCAATGAACATAATAACCTTTAGCAACGTCTTAAGGACACAACTCACTGAAAACAAAATTCTCAGTGTTCCATGATTCAAACGCAGTCTTCAAATATGTCATAAAACCACTTGGTAATCAACCCAGACATTATTTTCCGGAGATGTAAAATTTAACATCATTTTTGTGTAATAAAATCATCCTCCTAAACTAGATTTGCAATGATCAGAACTAAATCAGCCAAGCTGGCAGCATTTGCAAATAAACAATAAAGGGCTTGTCTAACCCTCAGCTTCTGCAGTATGGTTGCTCTTGTTATTCACATTTACCAGTCCAACCCACAATCTCATCAACCTAAACGATACAGGTTTAACAGTACAGTAAAAAGCATACCTGTCAGCATCCGATACCAACGCCAAACGTCCATAATCCCATGCTACCTTTCGCAGTATCGAGAAGACAAACAGCAGAGCCTGCAGGAAGAAAGGAAACACATCTGTATGGATACATCTACAGCTAATGACTAGCACACTACCCTACTGGGTGCAGTGTACATGTGTGAGTATTTGCATTTGTGTCAGACGAAGAAATGGAAAAGAAAAAAATGAAGCAGTTAATATAGTCCAGCGTGTATGAGCAGATACATACACAAACAAATATTTCATCCTGTGTTTTAATCTTGACACAGCTGACGCAGCTTATTTACTCTTCTTATTCAGTTGATACCTTTCTAAGCGCATCATTTCTTTCATTCCTTTTTGCATTTCCACATTGACAGTGAGATCCTTGCTGTATCCTACTTCTTCTTAAAGCAAATGCAAAATATGGCACAGTGACACTGTCTCATCTGGCTACTGTCTGTGTAAAGATAGCATCGTCTCCCTGTGACCACTGTGGCTACCACTCACTTCACAGAGACAAGCTGCCTAGGCTGACAAGCTACCCTAAGATATATGGGCATAGAGACCTTTCCTTTGGGGCCGGGGGGGGGTGTCTAAAAATGATCTACAAAGATTAGTTCAGTTAGTTAATAGATGGCTAGATAATAAAAATAGGCAATATTCAAAATTGGAAATCTGGCTTATTTGAAGAAAAACAGCTAAGCTGTTTTGAAATTTTACTTCTTACAGCAGTCTGTAAACTGGGAAAATGAAGTGAACAGTTGTTTCATATGAGAGATTGGTCTATTGTGTTGTAAAATTCAAACTTCTTACCAGACCAAGCCAATTTTACTTTACTATGGCTCTGAAAGGATGGGAGGGTGGCCTAATGGTTAAGGTATTTGCCTTACAAACACAAGGTGCAGGGTTTGAGTCTCACAAAGGATAACTGGCTAGGCTTAAAATGGCTCGCAAGGGCAGTTAGCTTAGTACTAATCTATGAACCTAATCTATGAACCTATGACACAGTATTCCAACAGTGTGGCATATTCACAATGACATAATGGCAAGCAACTGATAACTGTGAACACTAAAACCACTTTTACAGAGGTCATTTATAATGCTGGCTTTCATAATATTTTGCCTTATTTACATTATTTAGGGAGCTGAAAATACTACAGAGTGAAGCACCCGGTTGAATATTGTAAGTCACAAACCATTATATGTTGTGCTAGACTTAAGTGCTAGCAAATGTTAAAAAACACAGGAAAACTGAAAAACTTCTGATGGCACACAATTTGCCCACTGTGTATGCAGAGTGGGAAGGTTTTTCCCCCCATATCTGTAATGTAAACATTGTATTCAGTTTATTATATAATTTACTTGTGTCTATACAGGGCACTGAAATTTGAATATGAAACTGTCTGGTAAGAAAATTCAGATAAGAAAATTACTAAAGCTCCCCACCCACTAACATCTTTTCTACTACAATATACAACGTTAGTGGCCTAAAGTAGTTTAGCAATTTGCTTCTGTCAGAAAACAGTATTTAAAATTGCATCTTAATTACCTTAGTACCTACTGTATATTCAAATGGAGATGATTCTACTTTGCCATTAATGTTAGCACTTGTTTATACTTGTTATATTTCATTCCCTCTGTCTACTGCATATATTCATATCAGATCTGTGTGTTTATATGTTCCATACATTTAAATTTTTCACATTGTTATTCCCCACTGATCGTAAAGGAGACACACAGAATTTCCATCTTTATACATGGAATGGCTATATTAGCTTCCTGTCACCTTCCCTCTTACAGTTCCTTCCTTATATTTCAGAATATAACTATCCTCAAAATATTTTAAGTGTTCACTTTTAATTTGTTTATGGGACCACAGAAGGCAAAGTGTCTCAGCTAGGTGCCTTCTATGGACAGCTATTGCGACTAGGTAATTTTAGAATTGTCTTCATAGTTAGCTTTGTTAGGTTATTGGTATTAATCACAATTTTACATTCTATTGCAGATGCAGTAATCCTATTTTGAACCACTTAGTGACAAAGGATATATGTGTTAGGCATGCTGTTGGCCCATAGTAGGTTCAATAATACTGCAGTGGATTTGAGCTCATTCCGCACTGGTCCAGCAGGGTGGACTTGTGACATGCAACTTTATTAACACCAGTGTTTTCCTTGTATTTGTATTATAAGTTGCACTTCCCAAGTGCAACTCAGTTTAACCAAGTTTAGACAATGGACAAACTGTACATCAATATCCTGATTGGAGAATGAGCATTCTCTAGCAGGGTATTAATGTACAAGTAATGCCCACCAAAAAACAAGTCCACTGCTTCACAACAGCTTATCAAGCTGTCGTGGAGCTCTGACTGAGGAAACAGAATGTCTGCCATTATTTTATGCTCACTATGCAGCGTTTTTGCATTTAGTGAGTGTAAAATATAAAAAAGAAGACAACAAAAAAGGTACATGTGTGTGTGTCTATGTATGTGTGTGTGTACGTGTGCATGTTAGTGAAAGTGAGAGTGAATGACCCGTTATTTTATGCTCACTAAACAGCGCTTTTGCTGTTTAACAAGTGTAAAATAATAAATTAAAAAAAAAGTAAAATACAGTGTGTGTGAGAGTGTATAGGTTTATGTGAATAAGATAATGGTTAAGGTGTTTGTCTTGCAAGCACAAGGTGCAGGGTTTGAGTCTCACAAGGGGATAATTGGCTAGGCTTAAAATGGCTCACAAAGGCAGTTAGCTTAGTACTAACCTATGAACCTATAAGAGACAGAGTGACTGATCGAGTGAAACAGAAGAGTCTGTTTATGTTTCTGTCTGCATGTGTTCGTGAATGCGTGCATTAAATCAGAGACTGTGTGTGTGTGTGTGTGTGTGTGTGTGTGTGTGTGTGTGTGTGTGTGTGTGTGTGTGTGTGTGTCTGTGTGTGTGTGTGTGTGAGAGAGAGATTAAGAGAGTGAGAGACAAAGCGAGACTGATGTGTGAGTGAATGCATGTATGTAAGCAGAGGAGACTGCCTGTGACAGAAATCAAGAGAGAGTGAGACTGAATGTGTGTATGAAAGCAGCTGGAGACTGTGAGAGATTGAGAAAGAGGGTCAAACAGATTTTCTGTGAGTGAATGTGTGTATGAAAGTAGAAGACTGTGTGTGCATATGTATGTGTGTGAAAGCAGAATAGACTGTGTATGGGTGTATGGGAGAGAGAATGGGCTGTATGTAAAATTGTTGTGTTTCACTTGCTTATTTTTTTTTAAGCACTATATTATTTTTTTATATATATTTGATGTAAAATGCTTCCTCCAACACCATTAACATATACTACAGGAAGTTTGAATAATTAGGCGGAGGAACTATTTTACATTAAAAATATACATAAAAATATGGTACTTAAAAAAATAAACAAGCATGTAAAACTCAACAATTTTACAGCCAGCCCATTGTCTAAGTGCAATAATGCCTGACAGGGTGTGTGTTAATATGTAATTAATGCCCTTCTGGTGTTAATTGCACATTAACACACACCCTGTCAGGTATTATTGCTTGCTTATTGTACTTTTGCATTTCCAGAAACGTACTAATGTTTTCATCTCAGAAACTTATAGGTATTCAAGCGCTTCATAAAAAGAAACACTTTTTGCACTTTTTCTGATGCCAATACTGCTATTAGCACAGACTCAGTCCTGGTAACAATGTATCTTTAATTTTGGCCTAGACTTTCGAGGTACAGAAAATACATTACTGTTTATAGCATTAACTGCCTTAGTAACATTCTTTATTACAACTTAATAGACTACGCTTCAAGAGATTTTCTCAACAAGATTTTCTTTCTATTTAAACAAGTACTTATACAGTTACAGGAGGTTTTCAAGAAAAAAATCACAGTCTGAAAAGCATCACAGAGAAGATTACGTCAAATTATGTCAGACCTACCCCCTTTCTTGAACCTGTATTTTTATGTTATGTCCAATTTCTGTACTTGATAAAATAAATACATGTTATAGTTACTCACAGAAATAAAAGGTTAAACTTGCAAGAACAAAATAAAATAAAAGGCGGGGCTGATTTACAGAAAACAAATGCAAGGTACACTTAGATCACAGAAAATAAATTCTGCATAACTTACAGAAATAAAAAATAAGGTCTGTTTATCCAATGAAATGAAAATAAAGGTTTCAGTAATTTAAAAATGTTTGCTTACATAAAAGAAGCTATAAAAATAAGGGTGAGATTATTCACATAAAGGTTAGTACTTAGTTTAAAACAAGTGGAACTCCACCTTGAAGCTCAAAAAATACACCTTTGTATCTTGTAATTCAGGGCTGTTTTAATACATCAAACTAGCTCAAGTGTTTATTATACTTTAATATGTTCAATATGACGCTCATGGAGACCACCATATTAATGTGATTTTTTTTGCAACCTTATTTCATCCACATCAAGTTCCTGTTTTATGAGTCATGCTAGACATAAGGAAAATGTACACTTTTCCACCCATTTTCTCAGATAACAGTTTGAATCACAAACATCTTGCAAAGCCTCCAGAACATGAATACTTTCATTCTTTCAGTTTGTTACCCGGATTTGTGAGACGTTGTGACCTGTTAATACCCCTTTTCTCAGTAGTTTCAATGCCTCAACAAAATAAGCTAGGTAAATTACAGGGCTGTGTAAGACTGTCAATCTGTATTGACAACCCATTCTCACATACTTCCTTGGGAGGCAAAGTTGTTAATCTACTGCAGCATCCCTGCTAGATGATGTACAACTGACAGCTGCTACTTTAAATAACTTGTGAGGAACATGCAAATTACTTCTGCTTTTCCACAGTGTTTAGAATAGAAAGAACTACCTGCTAAATTAAAGCAGCGAATTATGGAGTCCCACAGTTTCAAGTTGCAAACAATGCAACTATGAGCAAGTCACCAAAGTAGACTGTGCTCTCGAGCTGACCCTGAAAAAGACAATTGTGTCTAGTGGGCATATCCAATTACAAATAAAGGAGTAAAAATAAATAGATTAAGGCTCTTTAGGTTTGCGTGTACTACAGTTTTCCCTTGTCAAGTTAACTGCATGTTAGGTTCTAACAAATAGGTATTTCTATTTCCTTTATTGCACCAGTTAGGAAAACCAGGGGTGACCTTGGGCAGAAGGGGTCTACTGAAGTAAGATTTCCTGTCTCTTCTCTCGAGAAGATCCCCTGGTAGTAGGGGGAGGACAAGAGACAGGGAAAGTATAAAGAAGCACCCTTCTCCAATAGAGTTAGAAGACATTTAGTGCCTAGACTTCCCTGCACACATATGTGAAGCAGAATTTTTTGAGATGGTGATTCAGAGGTAAAGCAAACAGGTCCACTTCTGGAACCCTCCAATTATGTGTCGCATTATGGAGGATTGTGATATCTAAACTACCATACATGCAGTGTGGGACAGGACCTGCTCAGCTGATCTACCAAGGATTTGCAGGTAAAAGGAATATAAAGGTTGTAAATGTAGAACTTCACTTGAGTGGTTAGATCCCGGGCTATGATGGCCAGTCTTTAGCGCTAATAAGAGCAAGCTCCATCCTCCTTGGTTTTGAAGCATCAGGTGACTGTGCTGTCTACAACACTCCAATGAACTCCAGCCTCTAGGCTGCCTTCACTATCTGTAAGGCACAATATAGTTATAATTTCCTTGAAACTGATGTGCTGGACTATGCCCTTGTTGTACCATCATCCATGTATTTTTATGAGACCAGCATAAGCTCTCCAAGCAAAGTTGCAATCATCTCTATTTAGGGCTTAGGACCCTCGTGAAACCATAAATGGAAACCCAAGACTGGTTTGCACTTGGATTAGCCAACATCTGAACTGCTTCTGAACTGAAAGCATTATTGGCAAGACACCCTCCAGTGCGTGAAGGTGCTGCTGCCCTCAGTTCCTCAGGTAATGCAGAATCTCTCTCATGTGCAGTATGGTTAAAGTGATTTGCAGATGTTATGAAATGAAGCTTAACACTACAACATGCAGTGCATAAACATCCAAACATCACTCTCACATCAGGAAACATTTTGGTCATTGCATTTATATATAAAATTAATTTTAAAATATGCAGTTTCCTTGCACTGACCAAAAACAAGGAACTTTATCCTTAGTGACGTAAGCATAGGAAGAGTGTCAGTTGCATCTATAGGCTTTAAAGAGTGCACCACTGTGGACATGCAAAGATGCCCCATTAAAGTCTATGGACATATGTTACATTATGGTAATGACACAGCTAGAAAAACTAAATTTTTTGGGTCATTGTTTAATAAAAACGTTTTTGAAGCTTTTCATTAAAAGATGGCCCAGAAAAGTAAGGAAGAGCAAGTAGGAGATGCTGCAATGTATACAGAAACATCAGCAAATCACTTTAATGAAAGCATAAGTAAGGAGACCAACTTCTATCCCAGAGTTAGGAGGACTGTTTCTGCTACTTCCTGCCATCTGCATAAAGACTGAAAGTATCAGGGTAATCTTTTCAAGTGAAGGGAAAGTTTACCAAGCCTAGTGTCTTGCAGTGCACCCCCAAAATGGCAGTCAGCATTTTGATCAACTGACAGAGATCCACTGTGGGTACCTAGGTAATCTCCCTAAAGGGATCTGTTGTGGGTATCTAGTTAAGATCCCTAAACTGGCAAAGTAATGAATTTTATGGGTAGGACGTGGAAGGAAAATAAACACATACCACATCCCACCAGGCACATCTTTGGAATCACTAGCAGCCCACTGCTAGCTATGTTGTAAAAGTTTAAATGATTGCCAAGGTACTCTCACCTCATTTAAGTAAGGAGTATCAAAATAATTTATAGCAAAGCAGTTAACAACTAACAGCATAAACATGGATGCAACAAAAGCAACTGGCAGGCAGGAGAAGCCCCACAAAAATGTGTCAAATACATTCACAATATAGTCAGTGAAAAGATAAGGAGTCAAGTCCTCTACCTGAAGAAAAAGACCAAGGTCAGCCTGAAGTAGCACTGGTTGAGATAACTGCAGCAGTCTGTAAAGACATAACATGTGCTATCATAATGATTGAGATAACTGCAGCAGTCTGTAAAGACATAACATGTGCTATCATAGTGACTGAGATAACTGCAGCAGTCTGTAAAGACATAACGTGATATCATAGTGATTGAGACAACTGCAGCAGTCTGTAAAGACATAACGTGCTATCATAGTGATTGAGATAACTGCAGCAGTCTGTAAAGACATAACGTGCTATCATAGTGATTGAGATAACTGCAGCAGTCTGTAAAGACATAACATGTGCTATCATAGTGATTGAGATAACTGCAGCAGTCTGTAAAGACATAACGTGCTATCATAGTGATTGAGATAACTGCAGCAGTCTGTAAAGACATAACGTGTGCTATCATACTGATTGAGATAACTGCAGCAGTCTGTAAAGACATAACATGTGCTATCATAGTGATTGAGATAACTGCAGCAGTCTGTAAAGACATAACGTGCTATCATAGTGATTGAGAACTGCAGCAGTCTGTAAAGACATAACATGTGCTATCATAGTGATTGAGATAACTGCAGCAGTCTGTAAAGACATAACATGTGCTATCATAGTGATTGAGATAACTGCAGCAGTCTGTAAAGACATAACGTGCTATCATAGTGATTGAGATAACTGCAGCAGTCTGTAAAGACATAACATCTGCTATCATAGTGATTGAGATAACTGCAGCAGTCTGTAAAGACATAACGTGATATCATAGTGATTGAGATAACTGCAGCAGTCTGTAAAGACATAACATGTGCTATCATAGTGATTGAGATAACTGCAGCAGTCTGTAAAGACATAACATGTGCTATCATAGTGATTGAGATAACTGCAGCAGTCTGTAAAGACATAACGTGTGCTATCATAGTGATTGAGATAACTGCAGCAGTCTGTAAAGACATAACGTGCTATCATAGTGATTGAGATAACTGCAGCAGTCTGTAAAGACATAACCTGTGCTATCATAGTGATTGAGATAACTGCAGCAGTCTGTAAAGACATAACCTGTGCTATCATAGTGATTGAGATAACTGCAGCAGTCTGTAAAGACATAACGTGCTATCATAGTGATTGAGATAACTGCAGCAGTCTGTAAAGACATAACATGCTATCATAGTGATTGAGATAACTGCAGCAGTCTGTAAAGACATAACATGTGCTATCATTGTGATTGAGATAACTGCAGCAGTCTGTAAAGACATAACGTGATATCATAGTGATTGAGATAACTGCAGCAGTCTGTAAAGACATAACATGTGCTATCATAGTGATTTAGATAACTGCAGCAGTCTGTAAAGACATAACATGCTATCATAGTGATTGAGATAACTGCAGCAGTCTGTAAAGACATAACATGTGCTATCATTGTGATTGAGATAACTGCAGCAGTCTGTAAAGACATAACGTGATATCATAGTGATTGAGATAACTGCAGCAGTCTGTAAAGACATAACATGTGCTATCATAGTGATTGAGATAACTGCAGCAGTCTGTAAAGACATAACATGTGCTATCATAGTGATTGAGATAACTGCAGCAGTCTGTAAAGACATAACGTGCTATCATAGTGATTGAGATAACTGCAGCAGTCTGTAAAGACATAACGTGCTATCATAGTGATTGAGATAACTGCAGCAGTCTGTAAAGACATAACGTGCTATCATAGTGATTGAGATAACTGCAGCAGTCTGTAAAGACATAACGTGCTATCATAGTGAGGCAAAATTAAGACTACACCAGCCTGGTTACAAACCTGAAGTTACATTCAAAACCTCAGAATAGTCAAGAGCACAACACGCGCAGACACACAGACTGAAATCTAGACATGTAAAAGGAGGATTGTAACTCAACGCAGTGGTGGATGCACGATGAGTTTCCAGTTCTATAAAGTCTGTTTGAACTGAAAATTAATAAGCAGTAGCCTTGCACTAAGAGGCAGATAAGGGTTTCTGAACAGCAAGACAGGCTGGACCAGATAGCATGTCTGCTATGCTGAATATTAAAGTAGGTCAATTAGATGTGGCAGACATCTTCCCTGCACAACACTGCAGGGAAACTGGCTAATGCTAAGTTATGTACTAGACAAATTGTGTTCAAGAATACCATCCCATTTCTACCAGCGATTCAACTTGTGTCTAACTTTTGTGTGATTACACAGATCAACAATAAGCCAAACCTCACATGTGCGCACGCACAAAGACAAACACACACACAAACACACTAGCAGAGGTTGCCATGCTTGATAAAGGACAAGGTAATCAGAGCATCACTTCTCCTTTCAGCTTTTCTCGTTAGGGGTCACCACAGTGGAACAGTCTGTAGAATGACTGGCAGTGGAGTTTTACTAATCTCACCTTATTATAGGTCCCCATCCACTGCTGAGTTCAAGGTGAAATAAATCCTAGATTGAGCTTATCTTAACACTAGTTGTATAAGTAACTTCAAGGTGACCCCCCCCCCCCCCAGATGAAAAAAAAAAATCATGTCGGGTGAATGTCCTTTCACCAACTGTTCAGGTAATCTTCTAATAATCTGACTAAATCTCAACTTTTTTTCATAAATAAAAGGAGTTCTTTAGCGACTGCAAAAAAAAAAAAAAAAAGAAATCATAAGCTCAGATCATGACATCACCAAGCTAATAATTTTGGTGATTCAATACGAAGCCAAATAGGAAGTCTCTAACCTATTGTAGGAAAACATTAACATCGCAGACTGGGCAGTATATGAAAAACAACAATTTACTAAGAACACAGGACTAGTTGTCCCACAAGGAATCTGAGTAATGTTATTCAAGAACATAAAACCAAAAGCTATCCTTGATCTTACACTGTCTATGGCAGTGAACAATGCAGATAAGGTTTGATCACTTTTATTTTGTATCTTATTCCAGAATTACATTTGCTTTGTTTTAAGTTTTCTGTTCTGTTGTAGTTTTAACAGTTCTTGGCTAGGGTCAGCTAAAAAAAAGTTACAAAAGAATTCCTTTGCAAACTGTGAATAGCTTCAGTTAATTGGTGGGAGGAGGTGAGAAACAGCATTGCTCTTAAGTTTAGAAATATCTGTATTTAGCTGAAGTGTTTGTGTGCCTCCTGTTTGCTCTGAACATTGCTGATCTGTGGCTGCATTTTTCTCCCTCCCACATAGTTTTTGTTGTGTTTTTAAATTTGGTGGATTTGAGTTGCTCACCCCAATTTTAAATCTCATTTTGGACACTCCTCCCAGTGCCATCACATCAGCTCATTCTACTGGATAGAGATATAATTTGGGAAGGCCCATCCTCTTAGTTTCTCAACCATGAACTATCGTGTTTCCTCCCTTCCCACTTAATCTAAAGAAAACAATGCACTTTATTCATCTGATTTTACTGTGTTTGTGTTTCTTCCTACTTGTATTACTTTATTTTGCTTTTGTTACTTATTCTTAACAGTATTCAATTGCATTTATTCTGCTGCATTTATTACTTCTTGTTAGTAGCCTGATTAAAGTGTAACTGTTGGTCTAAGACTTTTGGTTTATGCACTTAGGCTTCAGGCCAGTTGTTTTACATTAGGAAGGTTTGCAGTCTACACTCTTGTGGCAGGAGATGCAGCTTACATCCTTCTAAGCTGGGAATTGCTGGCTGAAGGCTTAGTGTGTCTGTTATTCTAAAAGTGTCTTCATTCTGGTTTAAGTACTTGAGTTTTAGGCCAGTTATTTTACACTAAAAAGGTTTGTGGTCTATACTCTTGTGGGAGGAGAGGGTAGATTCTGCCCTTCTGAGCTGGGAATTGCTGGTTGAAGGCTTATTGTGCCTGCTTACTTGAACTGTTTCTTTCTAAAATTGGTACAACTTGTTTGCTGTACCATAGACTAGATTCAGACTTGCTGAATCTAGCTCTGTTTGTATAACTTGAACATTAATCCAGGCCATGTTTTTGGAGAGAGTTCCCCTGCACCCCAGTGGCAGGGGTGTGCAGTTAGAACTCTGATTAAAGGTTGCTGGAACATGGCTCCGTTTTCAGCTTTTTTATGGGTTAATTGGTTAACTTGTTTAAAACCAGTTTGCTACTCTATTTAAGAGTGTTTCTGTTCTCCTGTGCTAAATTGGCCTAAACAGAGTTTAAATATCTTTAGCAAAGTCTGGTTACAGGTTTTGCTATATCCAGATCTGTGTGATTCCTGTGTTCCTGCTATGCCATCTTGTGTTGGCCAGGGCCTATCTGTACTTTTTGGAAGTAAGTGAACTGGTTGGATCTGGTCGGGCATAGGGTGTTTAGCTGAGATCTCAGGGACAAGGGTTGATTGGTCAATTCCTGTGTTTCTATTTTACTTTTGTTTCTGTGGTATTTAAACCCCAAATTTGCATGCGTTTGTGCTTGTTGCATGTCGTGCACCACCGCTGCACTGTTTTAACCCTTTGGAAGGTATTACAGCTGCATTTTTTCCCTTACCAGTACTCCTGTGTAAGTGAGGCCTTTGCTTGCTGCTACTGTATTAATTTTATCCAGCCCTATTCACACCTATAGGTACTCTCCTCAGATAGTACTCACGCTACTATCCCTGATCTCTCTTCCACAGATTCTGACAACCATGGAGGGACAATTTCCTATGGTTTCTCCTGCTAGTCTGGTTGATAATGGGCATCCTGAGACAATGTACCAGCTGCCTGATGTACAAAGACAACACTCTACTACTACCACCTAGGAACACAATATGTGAGAGATGCAATTACATTAAGAACCTAGAATCTTTGCTGTCTCAGTCACAAGCCAGTACATCTGACACTAAGAGGGCTGTCTGCACAAACAAGACAAACACTGCACCGCTAACATCACCCACACCTGTACAACACACTCCTACATATGTGAAGGTTCTCAACAAAAACATACCTAAACAAAAGAAACCTCCAAAGCAAAAACACACACACATCGCAACCCACAGCACCAAGCACCACACATAGTACAAACACCTGTGTCTCACAGCCTCTAAGGACCAGCCACAAACCCAACATAATAATCATAGAAGACTATCATGAGACACACAGATGTGCCCCTCACCAGGCTAGACATGGAGAAAGTCACTATAAGTTGCTTATCAGGTGCTAGAATCCTCCATATCACGCACACACTCATGTCTCTTAACAACAGATACTGTTATGACTCTGTCAGAGTCCATATTGGTATGAATGACTTGAGACATACCTCTCTGGACTATATGAAGAGAGACACGATTGAGCTCAATGAATATGTGTCCCAGGCAGGTATATCCCTAGCCATAAGCAGCATCCTACTATCATCTAAATAACACCTCAATACAAACAGAAAAAGACTAACAACTGGCTTAGTTTCTGATGTCATTCCAAGGGGGTCCAGTGCCTGACAGCCTGGGAGGACATGATTGACAGACCACAATGCTTTGCCAGAGATGGTCTTCATCTGCCATCCTGGGCTTCAGGCTGCTGGCAAAGGCTTTTGCCTCCTCTATAGTGCCTTTTTTCGGCAAAGCCATGAGCACAAAATTACCAACATGAAAAATTCTTCTAAACAAAATGTAAAGGCCATGCTGCTAAATGCTAGGAGTCTTAGCATGAAACTGCACTTATTGCAAGCATTCCTCACCCTAGAGGATGCTGACATTTGTGCAGTCCTTGAAACCTGGTTTAAAACTGTGGAGTGCACCCCAGCCTTACCAGGTTACTCATCCTACCATACTTTCAGACCCCAAATGGAGGACTACAAAGCCAAAGGAGGTGGAGTTTCAATATTTATCAAACATATACACACCTCCAGGCTGGTCAAACACCTCCAGGCTGGTCAAACGGTATGACACACAGGAGACGCCCCAAGTGCAGTTAACTGTTGACAAAACACCTATTCAAATTATAGCTTGCTACAGACCCCCAACCATGACTCAGGACGCCCATTCCACCTATATGGACTAACTTGAATCCATCAAGATTCAACCCTTTGCCATGATCCTGGGTGACTACCTAATCATAGAGTGGAATACCTATTCTAGCCCAAATATGAATGCCCAGAGATTCCTTGACTTCGTCAATGCCAATGCATTGGATCAGCTGGTCAACACTCCCACGACAGGTGAAAATATCCTGGACCTGGTACTAACCAACATGAGTAGCCACTGTAGCACCCCTACAGTGTCATCCCTCCTTGGTAAGATCCGACCATAAAGCAATCACTTTCGACATCATCATCTCCCCTGACCCCCCCCCCCCCCCGGTCAGGTCAAACAAAAATGTTTCCAAAGTTGACTACAATCTCCTGACAGCAGGTATAAGCAGCGTCACAGCCACTATTCCTTCTGTTGGAAATAGAACTAATGTCCAAGCCGGCACCAGAAAACTATACGAGCACCTACATAGCTGTCTGGACTCGGCAAGACTTGACAGGACCAAATCATCTTCCTCAAGGAAGAGTAAACCTGTCTGGTGGACAGCAGCAATAAGCAAACTCTACAATAAAAGGAAAAAATTGCTGTCCAGGACCAAGGAGCAGCAGGTGCTGAGTTGGAAGCAATCTCTCCTTTGTCTGAACAAGCAAATAAGGTCACTGCTGAAATCCTCTAAGGCTAATTTCGAGATCAAATTGACCACATCTACTAAGGACAATCACAAGGCCTTCTTCACATATGTCTGTGATCTCAAAGGTAACACCCAGATCTGCTCTGAACTGGTGGTCAAGAACACCGCATACACAAATGCCATAGATATACCCAACCTGCTGGTAGACAGGTTCAGTGACCCCCCCCCCCCCAATCAGTAAACCAGGACATCTCCAGCACCTGCCCTCCTTCCCTCATCACCAGGGAGCAGGTCTTTAATGCCCTCTCAAAGGCATAAAATACAGTCTCCATGGGACCCGACAACATCCCTGGCTGCATCCTACATGAACTCAGGCATGAGTTCTCAGCACCACTAGGCACCCTATTCAACCAAAGCATGTGCATTGGCTTCACCCCTGCCAAATGGAGGACAGCCACAGTCATCCCTCTATACAAAGGTGGAATGTCCATTGAACCAGGCAATTATAGGCCCTTCAGCCTAACTAGCCTGATCTGCAGAACCATGGAATGCATTATCATCATCATTATCAGTCCATTTTTTCCCATTTCTTCTACATGGGTTCGGGGTATTGTGTTAACTGTAGCCAACTCTCTCAATTCAGTGCCACACTCCTGCCTTCTTCAGCACTCATGCCTGACTGTCGCAGATCTTCTTTCACATGGATGCGGAATAAGGTGAAGTCCCAAGACTGGAAAAACTCCCTTATCAGCTTCAACAAAAAGTTGAGATCCCTCATCAAATCCTCTAAAATTAGCTATGAAAACAGAATTGCAGCAGATAGCAAAGACAACCACAAGGCCTTCTACAGTTATGTAAAGAATCTCCACAGCAACACCCAGATTTGCTCTGAGCTACTGCACAATGGTACCTCTATACCAAGCCAACAGATATTGCCAATATACTGGCCGAGAGATTCAGTGCCAACTTTACCCCTCTCTCCCCCACCAAAAGACCAATCCCAATACCAGTAGATTGCCAGGCACCCAGTATTAGTGCTGCACAGGTTACAACAGCACTGTCCAAGGCCAAGAATACAGCTTCTATGGGACCCGACAAGATCCCTGGCTGTGTTGTACATGAACTACAGAGTGAACTGGCACCTCACCTGTGTGAACCACCAACGACCAGCAAAAAACGATAGTGAACACGCAGTAATGAAGAAATAATGATTATTTATTTATAATTCCTTCAAATCCAGACCGGTTTCGGCTATTCAGCCTTTATCAATGAATACAATAAAGTTTTGTGTGCCCTGTTCAATCACAGCCTCACCTCATGCTCTGCCCCTACTAAATGATGCACTGCTACAGTCATCCCTCTCCACAAAGGAGGACCAACTACAGACCCTGGGAACTATCACCCCATTAGCCTGACAAATCTGATATGCAAACCTATGGAACGCATCGTCATGGACCTAATAAACAAGGGTATAGGGAATCTCCAAACTCTGTATCCCACACAGTTTGGTTTTGTGAAGGGTAGATCATGCCTGCTCAACTTGGTTGGCTTCTTTGAGTCAGTCTCCAGAGCTGTAGATGACGGCAAGGTGGTTCATACAGCCCACCTTGATCTGGCCAAGGCCTTTGATACCATTCCCCACTCAGGAATCACAGAAAAACTCACTAAACTAGGCATCAACCCCTATATCACTAGGTGGGTTGCAAACTGGCTCACAGACAGAACCCACAGTGTGAAAGTAGCAAACTCCAAGTCAGCCTGCCGACCAGTCACTAGTGGACTCCAACAGGGTTTGGTCCTGGGTCATCTCCTGTTTGGCTTTTCTGAAGTCCAGGCCAACATGAAGAGATTCTGGCTGAAAAAGTTTGCAGACGATTGCAAGTTGGGAGCTATTATTAACTCCCCAAGTGATGTTGACATCCTACAGAAAGGCCTCACTGAGACCAACAACTGGTGTCAGAACCATGGCCTTAAGCTCAATGCCAAAAAATGTGTCATCATCCTCTTTGGGAAAAACATGGTTCCCATGAATTACCACACTGACCACTGAACACAGAAGGCGTTATAAGAGACCTCGGAACACAGCAACCTCTCTTTTGACCACCACATTGCCACTGTGGTCAGAAAGTCCTTCTATGTGACGCACCTCATTACTAAGGGTTTTGCATCCAGGAAGAAATAGGTCATTGTCTCCCTTTACTCTTCCCTTATTAGGCCAATCATCAACTACAATGCCCCATTTAGCATGTACCTCACTAGACACCTACAACAACTGGAGAGGCCACAAAAGTACCTCACAAAGAGAATTATTGGCCTTAAACACTTATACTATATGGACAGACTCAAAAAACTCCAACTATTCTCTGTCTATTACCATCTTCTTAGAGGCAATCTCTGCTTGACTTACAAAGCCATGTTGGACCCAGCTCTGTTAGAAATTTTACATCTAAAGAAATTCCAGTCCCTCCACACCACACGATCCAGAGACCTCAACCTCATTACCACAATCAACAGAACAAGCTGGAGGGACAGGTTCATAACTCAGTCACTGCTCATTCTGTGGATTAGACTTCCCATACATGTCAAATAGAGCACCTCACTGGCCCTCTTCAACAGAAATCTTGATGAGTGGGTGGGAAATAGAAAATTCACCCCGGGGATCACTCCAGTGGCTCTACTCGACAGAGGCACTGGGAACTAAGGTTGGGTGGCACAATGCCAGGCCATTAGCCAAGTACACACCTATGAACCTATGAATCAATCCACCTCTTTGCTGGATGTCCTCGCTTCCTCTTACCTTCTTCCTGTCTGTCCCAAATCTTCCTCACCAGATTGTCTTCTGCTTTTCTACACATGTGCCCAAACCACCATAATCTGTTCTCTTTGATCTTTTCTGCAATTGGAGCTAATTTGGCTTCAGCTCTTATGTCCCCATTTGTTCATCTGCCCCACAGTGTGCACCTTACCACCTTTCTCAGGCACTTCATTTTAATCACCTCTAGCTTCTTCAACTGTTCTGCCTTTACTGCCCAGGTTTCTGTACCATACAGTAGTACTGGTCGTACCACTGTCTTGTACACCTTACTTTTCAACTTCTTTAGCATTCTTCAGTCATACACTACACCTGATACTCTATGCCAGTTGGCTTGCAGCCCCTCTGATTCTAGCTTTGACTTCTTCATTCAGACTACCCTGCTCCAACCACCCCTCCCAGATACTTGAAGGTGTTTACCCATTCCACTATCTTCCCTTTTATCTCTATTCTCAGCTTCTTCTGATTTCCCCAATTTGCTGCCATTACCACTGACTTATCTGTGCTTAGTTACATCCCATGTGCCTTCAGATTTGCATTCCATTGTCCTATCCTTTGCTGAAGTTCTAGCTCAGTCTGCCTGTACTGCCACATCATCTGCATACAGCAGTTTGTTGATCCATCCCCTCTGACCTGTTTGTTAATGTAGTCCATCACCAGTATGAATAGCAGTGGGCTCAGAGCTGAACCTTGGTGTACACCCACTCCAACTGGGAACCCTCTGTCAGGCCGAACACTGTTCATACTTGAGTTACTGGAACCTTGGACATAGTCTGCACTAATTCTACCAATGTTTATGGGACTTCAAATCACCACAGTACTGCCCAGATCAGCTTTCCTGGGACCTTGTCATATGCTTTCTCCAAGTCTAGGAATGCTGAAGTTGGACTATCTCCTCATCTCTAGCTTCTTCTCAAGTACCTGTTTCAATGAAAACATCAGGTCAGTTGTGCTGCACCCTGATCTGAATCAGAACTGCTCATCTCCCAACTTATATTCCACTACTCTGGATATCCGTTTATCAATCACCCCCTCTCCAGAACTTTCATGCAATGTAGTATGAGTTTGATGCCTCTGTACTGCCCACAATTGTGGATGTCCCCTTTGTTCTTGTACACTGGCATGAGTATGCTTATTCTCCAGTCATCTGGGATACGCTTTTCTCTCCCCACTGCTATTTGTACCCTCAGGAGCCATTTCTTCCCATCTCACCGAGCATCTTTATCATATCTGCTGTGACCTCATCTGAGCCTGCTACTTTCCCTGACTTTATCTTGTGTCCTTCATTCCTTTCTGTCTTGCATTTCTCTTGCATGGAACGCATTATCGTGGACCTTATAAACAAGGACATTGGCAACCTCCAAACACTTGACCCCACACAGTTTGGTTTTGTCAAAGGGAGATCATGATTATTAAACTTGGTCAACTTCTTCAAAACAGTCACCAAAGCCATGGACGAGGGGAAGACAGTGCACACTGCCTACCATGACCTAGACAAAGCCTTCTACACTATTCCCCACTCGGGCATAATAGATAAATTCTCCCAGCTAGGCATCAACCTGTATGTTACCAGATGGGTAGCTAACTGGCTCAGTAATAAAACCCACTCAGTCAAAATAGGGGAAGCCAGCTCTAGTAGTAGACCCATAACAAGTGGTGTACCACAAGGATTGGTTTTGGGGCCTCTACGGTTTAGGATATATTTTACTGAGGTGCAAGCCAAAATCAGTGGTCTGTGGCTGACCAGGTTTGCAGATGACTGGAAGCTGGGTGAGGTCTTAAATTCCCCTTGTGATCTGAACATCCTCCAAGAGGGCCTTACCCAAACTAATGACTAGTGCCAGAAGCATGGCCTCAAACTGAATGCCAAGAAATGCATCATTATCCCATTAGGGAAAATGGCATCCCCACTAATTATCACATTAATAACAATGTACTAAGCATGCAATCAGTCATGAGGGACTTGGGAACTCAGGTTGATAGCAACCTGACTTCTGACCAGCACATTGCTGCCATTGTATGGAAGGCTTTCCACATGGCCCACCTCATAAGTAAGGGTATTTCATCCAGGAACAAGGAGGTCATAGCATCCCTGTACTCCTCCCTATCAGACACATTATCGAGTACAATGCCCCCCTTCGGCATGTACCTTGCCTAGCACATGCAGCAGCTGGAGAGACTACAGAGGTTCCTGACCAGGAAAACCCAGGGTCTCAAACACCTGTCCCATACAGATAGGCTAAAAGCCCTGTCCCTCTACTTAATCTCATACAGATTGCTTAGAGATGACTTGTGTCTGGCATACAAGGCCATTTCAGACCCAGCCTTGATGAAGTTGCTGCATATCCATAAGTCAAAATCCACTCGGGCAACCAACACCCAAGGCCTAAACCTGGTCTGTGACATAAATCTATCCTGCCAACAAGTTCTATTAGTGTCCCAGAGACTCCCCTGTCTGTGGAATAGACTCCCTCTCCATGTTAAGCAGAGCATCTCTCTAGCCCTCTTTAACTCATTCCCTCCAGTAAAGCTCTTTTGAGTGTGTACCTTTAACTCCCAGTGGGTGTGGCTTAAGCCTTTAAAAAATGAAGTTATCACCTTACAGTTCTAACAAATACTTATTGACAGAGGTCCTATATCAATACACTTGCGTTTGCCATCATATATGCATCAAGATAAAATATTCTGATGCCTTGTGTGTAGCATGGTTTTGGAATTATTAATGCAAATATGAACAGGCAATATTTGATGCCTAGAGGAGCAGTAGGAGGTAACTGCAGAAACGCTTGTAGACGTCCCTAGGCTGTAATGAGCCAAGAGGAATCTGGACGACTGGATGGGAAACAGAAAATACACCCCTGGAATTAGCCTTACTGTACTGTCTGCTGTAATACTGGATGCTGGGTAGTTACTGAAACCCAAGGACTCTTATATCAGTATACTTTTTAACATACCTTTTAAGCCTTGTAATATAGTATAAAACATTAACGGAATTAAAAGGCTTCATACATGCTATTAAATGTAAAATGATAACAGTGTTGTGATTTTTTTCTTTCTTTGCATAGACAATGCTTAGTACTTATAACAGGTTTTCATTCAAACTCAATAAAAGAATAGTGTTTGCTACAGAAAGAAATGAAGTAGAATATGACTATTTGTTATTTGTTTACTTATTTAAACAAGCCCATGGCCACCTTAGTAAACTGTTCTGAAGTTTATAAGCAAAATATCATTGAATCCAACATCAGAAGCAGAACTCATTATAATAAAAAGATGGAAAAATGTTAAGCATATTGAAACAGATTGTTGACATTCTAAATACAAGGATGCCATATGTTTTAATTTATTTACTCTTCTTTACATATTGTTGATGAAAACAGTGTATTTGTGGTAAAAAAAAAAAAATCCTGTCCATCAACTACTCTTTTTCTATTGTTAAATAAATGATTACAATTACAGTATAACTCTATTTCTTTTAAATATAAGAAATGTACTGTTTATACTACCCACCTACTTTCAGCTGTATACAGGGACATGACTAGTTTTATAAATTCATTTACATTTTGTTTGCTGGGTACCCAATAAAAGTTAAATAAAATGCATATGAAGCAACACAAGAATGAAACGCAAAACACTGCAATTTAAGTAAAAGTATTACAAGAAAATAAATGACAATGTGCAGAAATTTTACAAGGACAGGCAAGGGCATAGTAAGAGAAATGCATAAGAAAAAGGAATGAAAGACACAAGTAAAAATAATACACAGTGGGTAAAACGCAGTACTACTAAACAATGAATAAAAATAATACACAGTGGGTAAAACGCAGTACTACTAAACAATGAATAAAAATAATACACAGTTACTACTAAACAATGAATAAAAATAATACACAGTGGGTAATACTACTAAACAATGAATAAAAATAATACACAGTGGGTTACTACTAAACAATGAATAAAAATAATACACAGTGGGTAAAACGCAGTGCTACTAAACAACGAATAAAAATAATACACAGTGGGTAAAACGCAGTACTACTAAACAAAGAATAAAAAATGAAAATGGAAAGTAGGAAAGAAAGTACACGGACAGTGTTGGTTTAAATAGAATACACTGCATAATTCATGACAGACAAGAAAAAAACGCAGATTTGGAAAAAAAATGAAGGCTGTAACCGTTATGTGTGCAGAAATCTGAACTGAGGACACAGCCCCAGCAAGATACAAAGTCTATTAAGTAATGCCATCTGAAGTAAGTTATGAAGGCAAACTTGCATCACGATTATGGCAAGTTTAATGTTATGGTAAAGTGGGATTTGCCAAACTATTTGAAAGTGCTAAGGATGTTATTTAATGGTTGTAAGTTCAAATGGCAAGGTGAACACTGCTGTAATACTGAAAAATGGACAATGCATAGTACAGTAACATACATTTATACCCTCGGTTACCATTTTCCTCACGCCATGCTAATTACTGTCACTAAAATGCTGAATATTAGTGACTAACAACCATTTTAAGTGTACCCTTTGTCTATGTATGGTGCTGCGGTAGCATTGTCGCCTCATAGCAAGACGTTGTCCCGTTCGATTCTCAGCGTCTTCTGTGTGGAGGCATACGTGAATGGGGCGTGCCTTCATTGAAGGTTGTGCGTCAGGGCTGGTAACCTGGTACGGAAAAATCCACTACCAATCATTAGCGGACCGGAGTTCGGCTGTGGCGATCCCTAACCGGGAAAAGCTGAAAGACACAAAAATACACAGTCTGCAAAGTGAAACATTGGGTGCTTCTATTGTCTTTGTATTGTCAAGGTTGACATTAAAGAAACCATGATCCTTTTGTTTTTCCTCTGTTGCTCAGTCCCAGACATTCATGGCAGAAAAGGACAGTGGTATAGGGTGCCAATTAGAAATGCTTTGCACCTGTAGAACTGGCCATTTCGGATATAGGATTTTTCCAGTCAATTGGCTCTGCTGAGGTTAATTTAGCATCGACCATAAGTTGCAATTGAAGTACCAATAACAGTTTTCAAACACTGGGTTTAAGAAATTGTGGTACCACATCTTCTGGGTATCCTTAATATTGATAACATTAGCTGGCAACAAACACTTGACTCAGATTCATAGATTGTTACTAGGCTAATGACCCAGGGGGCCTTTCTAAGATTAGCCAAGTTCTCCTGAAAGAATAATGATGTTTTGTATCCAAATAGGATATTGAGAGCCAGATATTTATGCTAGCTCTGTCCAAAAGGCCATGGTGCCAGGCCCAGTGTTAATTTTAGCCCCTTTCCCTTTCATGTGACGTGACCATCACACCTTATGAGAATTATTTGCAGATATTAAAGCCATAGCTAGACTTGCTTTACTTCATCCTTCATAACTATACTATACAACATCAATTTTGTTGAAAAAATGTCTTGCATTATAAACATCAGAACTCATAATCCTTGTCATTTTAGGATGCAGGCTAAGCTTTAGGTAGCTCATAATGAACTCCAGCTGACTGATTTGGCATCTGATGGTTATATAAGTGCTATTCAGTCATTATTTTATTTGCAGGAAAGTTAAACTAAAAGATGACCAGGAGACTGTAAATTATAGCAATGCTAGACAACCACCTCCCATCCTCTACTATAGTGCCATTATTTACAACCAAACTGGTCTGAAGAAAGCTGTTTTTTTAACCTTTCATTTTAGTCATCAAGGCATTTACCTTCAATAGTCTAAACATCACAATTAACAAGGTTCCTTGTGATGGGACTATTTGACATAAATATCTACAATTTATTAAAATTACTAAAAAAATAGCATATAAAATACAAACTTCATTATAACAGTCATGAGGTATTTCCATGGGTTATGTTAATGAGTAAGCTGATTACCTTAGTGGAGGGCAATATGGCACTTTGCTATGTCTTATACTTACTGTACTACAGTCCCTGAAGTGAACCAAACAACACATTAACAGAATCCCTGGAAAAATGGAGCTACTTAAGAATACTTAGGCAAGTGAAATGGGGGAAAAATATGATTAAAGACCAAAAGTTTGTTGACAACAGATTTGCAGGCACCCATTAGATCAAAAATCAGGCACTACCAAACTTGAAAATTATTTATTTATTTAATTTATTTTTGAAACTCCCATGCAAGGACTTTACTCCCAGAGCCCACTGAACTTTTTTATTATAAATTCCAAGACTGCTGCACATCAGTGATTCTGCTCTGAGCTGAGGAAATGCTGATCACAGTGTCTACAAGCTTATCTTTTGAGGGCTATAACAACCAACAATCAGAATATAATCTGACTAAACAGCAAAAAAAGCACATGGGGATGCAAACACAAGCAATCAGTAAATTACAGACTGCCAAGTTCAGCCCAAGAAAATGTAGAGGAGACTACCATGTTAGAATGAAAACAAAAAAAAAGTTACTAATCCAATAAATGCTACAGCTGTATATATTGCTACAACAGCAGCATACAGCTGAAAAATAAAATGGCAGTGAAGTAGCAGAATTCAGTGCTATGCAGCAAAAGTTTGGTTCTAAAAGTATATCACACTATAACTGTTAAAACCTCAAATACTCTGATACTTCCAAGATGGCTGCACACTGATGAACAACTTAACTTCAGCTCTCCCAGTATGAAAACAGAAACTGAGAAAGAAAAGCCAATGATTTTGTTAGCTTGTATAAAATTCAGTTCCTGGCTACTACATACTCTGCCTGGATGCCAGCAAAGAGGAAACTAAGAGAGCCTGAATAAAAAGCAACTAGAAAAGCAGAAACACTGACTGGGGAAGAATCCTGCAGCTGTTCAGCAAAAAGCAGTTCAAGTTCCAGTTTTAGTGCAAGTCATGGCTTCCATCAATCTAAGGAAAATACAAGTCAAATGTGCTCAAAGCTGATTAAAAACACTGAAGGAGCATATCAACTCAAATAACAAAAGGCTGGGAAAATTGTAGAAACTTTAAACAGATATTCAGATGAGCTGATAAAACTGCAAAAATCAGAGTCCGAAATGAAGAAAAGGCTGTTGACTATGAGACTGCTCAAAAAGAGATGTTTCAGAAAATGGTACAGTTAGAGGACAGAGCATGCACTGAAAATCTGAGATTTTCTTGCTGTATCACAGAAACTAGAACAGACTGTATTAATTTTATGAAGGCACAAATAAGCAACTGGACTAGTATTACACAGCAGGAACTGTTAATTCAAAGGCAGACCATGTGTATGTTCCAAATCTAGCCATGAGAAAGCAGCCAAGACCTTTATTAGTAAAGATAGAAACCTATCAGCAGAAAAAGTTGATTCTGACAAAACTTTGGCAAAAGGGCAAATTATTAAAAGATGAAGACAGTAGATTGAGGAAAATAATTATTCGTTGTACGCCAGGCATAAGAGAGATACATTTATTCTGGTAATCATGGAATGTTGACAGGCAGATGTGAAATTCAAGCTGCTCTATCCAGCTGTCTTCAGAATACTTTTTCTTACAGGATCAGTCATTTTTGATACACAACAGGTTAAGGAGGAAATGAAAAAGTCTGTCTGACAAAAAGTGATCCATCAAGCAGAAAGGGGCTCTAATTCTCATTCTTCTGATAATAAAGCACACAGAGATGTTGCCACTGTAACCTTTTCCACTGTTCCTAAGGGAAATGCTTGAGTGACAGAGAAAATCATATGAGTTGACCATAAGAATTGATAGTATCTTGGAAATTAATTGGAATCTGTTGTTGGGAGATGGTTATGAACAGGAAGAAATCAGCAACCCAGAAATCAAAATAAATAAGTAAATAAATGTGAGACTGCAAAGCATCAATCACACTTGTGAAATACAGCTGAATGAGAATAAGTAGAAACTGTGGAATTTTGTTGACTTTGCTAAACTGGTGGGGAACTGAAAAGCATTTGCCTCCGTTCATGTCATTAATGTTTGGAAGGAATCTGAGTTTAGGGGAAGATGAAGGAAAAAGGTAACTAAGTAAAACAGTGTTTGCTATTAACAGTATTTCTATAATACTTTTCACAATATACATTGCATATTTTACAGTAAAGTATTTTTAGTTGTTCTTCTATGTATTAAAGTTACTAAAGTAAAAATATCCAATTTTTTTCTTCCTTTTCTGGTACTAAGAAATGTAGGCATGACAGTGCAAAATGGAAACCTACACAAAAGTACATTTAAGTTAACAGGCTGCAGTCTTAGGTTGTTGAGGTAAGGGATGGGGTGCAAAAGTACATAGATCATGATATAAGTAAAGCTGATATGTTTCCTCTTACTTTTTAATAGGTGAATGGATTAAAACCTTGGTTGAATCTACCAACAAGTTTTAAGTGGAAACAAGAAAATATGAGAACACTGAATATAATGAAAAGTTTTCATTCAGCAATACATGTTTCAGCTCGTCTTTCAGTCTGCAGCAGAGAACAACATTTTTCTTTTTCCCCTTACATTTCCATAGAGACACTCAGATATTAAAGCAATAAAAGACAGAAGACTGGTTTCTTCAAGGCTAAAAATGAATGATTTCTGAAAGCATACAAGTTGTTTTCACATTGAGGGGTGGGAGTGGGATAAAGATAAAAAAAAAAAAGAACAGACACCAATTAGTGTAAGTAGAAGCACAGGCAATAACATGCGTCTTAGCATGGATAACCTCAATTTCAGGTTAACTACGGCCTAGGTTAGCAGCGGTCTAATTTTGCATGAATGCTCCTATTAGTAGGATTAAATATAATTATTTGAGAATGCAGAAATGTATGCGTGTTTACATTGAGATAACAAGTTGCATTTTTTGAAGGTTTTTATTAAAAGAAAAAATCCAGTAAAATGTGACAGAGGTTCCAATGTTAACGATAAAAAAACTGTATCAAGGATTAACCTGTCCAACATTAATGGGTACATGTATCACAAAAGCTATAGGTGGGAATAATGACTTCTTACCATACTGGCAACATTTTCCAGAATATCTGCAAGAAGGTTTCCAGGAATAGATGGTATTCTGGTGGAAGTTTGGAACTTAGGAGTGAAGAAAGAGATAAAGATCTGGCAGATTTTGTTTAACAGTATTTTTAAAGAAGATGAGGCACTAACAGCCTGAAAAAACCTGGGGTGGCTGTAGTAGGGTGTTAAAATGTGGGTGTTTGAGAAAGATGCTACTTTCTAATGTGCCATCTTTCCTATGACACACATTCACATCCAAAAAGGAGATCTGGTCAATGTCATAGTGTACAATAAATTGAATACCCCACTTACTGTCATTAAGATAATGAACAAATTCAGTTCAACTCAAGTACAAATTGGGTGGTCTATTTAGTTACATGTTCATGTTCCTGTTCTGCTTTTTTACATAGAACAAACATCACGCCCTTTTAGAATGAGGATCATGGAGCATTTAAGTGACATTAGGAATAAACATATGTCTAAAGCACTTTATAAGTATACTATAAAGCATTCCATGGCACTTTTTAGATTTACAGTTATTGATAAAATTGTAGGGAATAGGAATATAAAGGCTGGTTGGCATGACATGCTAAACAAAAAAGAGAAAACTTGGATTATAAGATTAGGGGGTTTATTTCCCACAGGTCTAAATGAGCACCTTTAATTCCTTAATTAGCTTATATGGTGGGTGGACCAAATTATTGTGATCTCAAGTACATATATTTGTTGTGATGGTGTTTTTTTTGTATTAACACACTGATGAAGGCCTTAGTACCGAAACCTGTTTGTGATTTCAAATTTTTTTTGAGTGTCATATTGTCACACAATGTACTAAATTGGGCTGTTGCCTTATTAATATTTTTTTTGTTTGTTTTCTCACACTGAGTGCTGGCCGATTTCATTTTTTACATATGCTAAGAACTAAGCCAACACAGGAATGGGGATTCTCAAAATAGGGTTGACTGCAATTAGGGGTACAGAGAATAGGCAAGAGGGGGCTAGAATTTACTGGTGGAAGCTGGCAAAGGAACTAATTTATTGGGAAAAAATAATTAAATAGGGAAAGATAACAGAATGGGAAGACGTCAAGAAGACATTTGGATTGCAGGCTAGTGCTTGCCTTCCCTATTACGGACTGATATTTAAATACAGACAAACAAAACAGGGTAGGGGAATCCTAAATGAAAGTTTTTTACTGGTTGAGTTTTTAATTGACTCTAGAACAGTAGCTGCTATTAAGAAAGGGATAATTAGTGGGGCATAGAAAATATTGCAAAATAACTACAGGAATAAATCAGAAGAGGTCAAAAAAGATTGGGAATAGAGGTTAAGCAATTCACCAAGAACCAAAGGGAGGACATATGTAAAGCTCCCAAATATACAAAAAAATCTAGTAGATTTAGGATTTTTGCCTTGAAGTATTTGCATATATACTTTTATACCCCAAGCAGACTCGGAAGAATTTTTCCTCAGGTAGATGACAAATGTTGCAGGTATAATGGGGAAGAAAGAGGTACATGGGTGCATACTTTCTCTGAGTTTAATGAGTTGGCAGACCTGCCCAGACATAGTAAGGCCTTGTTGAGTTTAATTCTGGTGGTTACCAAAAAAGCAATGACTAGAAAATGGAACTCAAAACCTAAACCAACGACACTTGAGGTAGTGAATACTGTAAATGAGATAAACCAAACAGGAAGTGGGATCTTTAGAAAAGGGTAGAAATAAACTACATAGAAAAAAGTGGAAATTGTGGGAACAACATATGCATCTGTCAAACATCTGTCCTATGCTGCCCGACTGAAAGAACTCCAGCTCTATTCAGTCGCTTACCGCTTGCTCAGAGGTGACCTTTGCCTAACATACAAGGCCATGTCAAACCCAGATTTGATGAATATGCTTCACCTCAAAAAATCTAGATCCGTCAGAGCCACAAGGGCGGGAGACTTAAACCTCGACACGGCTATTAATAGGACGTGCTGGAGGGATAGATTCATCACCCAAAGACTCCCTATGCTGTGGAATAAAATCCCGGTATATGTGAGGCAGAGCACCTCGCTGGCCTTGTTCAAGAGAAATCTTGACCAATGGATGGGAGATCGCAGATATACCCCAGGGATTACCTCAGTGTCACTGCTCAACAGAGGCACAGCAAAATAATGGGTATAGTTCCCCATACTAAAGGGGTGGCTTAAGCCACAAAACTATGGGCTAGGCTTGTAAATGCCCTCGGGCAGATAGCCTAGTATGAACCTATGAACCTATGAACCTATAAAATGTTTTGGAGGCAGAATGAAGTTTAAGAGAAAGCAAGACTTGAACAATTCATGTAATGTTGCTTTTACTATAGGACATCTAACAATATATGTGATGTATAATGTTTATAAATGTGAACTTGTTAACACTGTGGATTACCTTTATATGAATGAATGTTTGTCTATGTTGGAAATGATAATTCAATAAAGGTGTTTAAAGAGAAAAAGAAGCCTGAAATACTCCAAGATGCTGAAATAACTTATAGAAAATGGATCTGAAAGCTGTACATAGATTTTCAGACATAAAACAGTAAGACAAATTTCAGGGAATCCCCTTGAAGGACTACCCACGAACTGTAAGAAACCATCTCAAAGTTATTATTAAACCAAAGTACAGCAATGTGCAAACATATCACTTTAGCAATA
Source organism: Protopterus annectens (assembly GCF_019279795.1). Classification (NCBI taxonomy): domain Eukaryota; kingdom Metazoa; phylum Chordata; order Ceratodontiformes; family Protopteridae; genus Protopterus; species Protopterus annectens. The sequence goes on along the minus strand of NC_056725.1, from coordinate 492,174,306 downwards.
GCTTTAATTATATGGGACTTATTCTGCCCCCAGGATATTGGACATCAGGTCAGTTTACAAAGCTTTAGGAACCTTTTTTTGCATATCATATGTCCACCCTTGGCATGTACATGCTGATATCAGATAGATGAACTGGCACACCAAAGATCAGAGCTGCCTTGCTGAAAAGGGAGGCTGAAACTGAAATGATATAAATTCAAGTCATGTAAGAAATATCACTTCTGAAAATCAAAGTAGGCCATGTAACCCATAATTCTGGGGAACTCTCTTGCTATGGACAGGTTTTGATGCATCACATTCAAAAAGTGATACTTTGGAGGGAGGTAGGCAGTGAATAAAGAGGTGAATATGAGACCCCTCAGAAATACTAACCTGTGAGCATGGCATAAACCAGACTTTTTCCAAGTTTGAAACTCAGCTTGCTATAAAGATGAACAGTGAACTGAACAGCTACTAGGATGTCTTGGACAGAGGAAAAAGAAGAGAGGCAATCATTGAAATAAGTGAAAAGTCTGCAAAAGGCACTTTGTGAAAACTCTTGGAGCAGTGGAAACACCAATGTAAACAAAATGCAAACCCATGGCAAAGAATCTTGGTAACACCTGTACTCTTTGTGAATTGTAATGTGGAAGCAGGCATCTCTGAGGTTTAGAGTGACCACAAGCACCTCTGGAAGCAGGAGATGAAAGGATTTGTAAGGAAAGTACCATGAATTTTGGAACCAAAAGGATGGTGTTTAGCTTTGAAAAGTCCAACACAGGTCTCCACTTGCCCTCCTTTCTGGAAATCAGAAACATTCTTTAATGAAAGCCTTTGCTTATTTGGGATGGTGGAACTGCTTTTATCACTCCCATCACTCCCTGAGATAAACAAACAAAATATCAAGTTATAACAGCTCAAACAACTTAAAATTGAAAGGTGAAAAAAAAAAAAGAAAAACCGAATGCCTGTTTTTTTTTTTTTTTTTTTTGCAGGGGACAGTCTCCCTATATGCTCCTCACAGACTTTGCTAATTATATATACCAACTCCAACATCAAACCACTGTGAACAACATCCCAGTCCTTTCTGTGTCACTATCCCACACAATAATCCCATCCTGTTTAATACTTTGCCTCTACTTCAGTGTTCATGCTTTTTGGCACAACTTTATGCATTCCACTGTACAAAGAGAAATTTTCGCAAGCACACAAACTTTGCCTCAGAGGTTACTTAGCATTCAGTTAACATATTCAACAGTGTAGATTTGGTGTCTGAATTAGATAGGCAAGTTAAGATTTGCTGCACATTAGCAAAAATAGATAGAAGATGCATGGACATGCATGTCTGGTATTTACAACAATCAGCTGCCAAAATGGAAGACACAGTAGATATAAAAAGTGTACACACCCCTGTTAAAACGCCAGGTTTTTGCGATATAAAAAATGAGACCACAATAAATCATTTCAAAACTTTTCCCACCTTTAATTTGACCTATAACCTGTACAATTCAATTGAAAAACAAATCTGTTAGGGGAAAAAATATACAAAATAAAAAATGTACAATAAGCTGGCTGCATAAGTGTGCACACCCTTAAACTAATATTTTGTTGAAGCACCTTTTGATTTAATTACAGCATTAATTCTTCTTGGGTAGGAATCTATCAGCATGTCACATCTTGACTTGGCAATATTTGCCCACTCTTCCTTGCAAAAGTGCTCCAAATCTATCACACTGTGAGGGCATCTCTTGTGCACAGCCCTCTTCAGGTCACCCCACAGATTTTCTATTGGATTTAGGTCTGTGCTCTGGCTGGGTCATTCCAAAACTTTAATTTTCTTCTGGTGAAGCCATTACTTTGTTGATTTGGATGTATGCTTGGGATCATTGTCGTGTTGAAAGGTGAATTTCCTCTTCATCTTCAGCTTTTTAGCAGATGCCTGAAGGCTTTAGGCCAAAAGTGACTGGTATTTGGAACTGTTCATAATTCCCTCCACCTTCACTAAATCCCCAGTTCCAGCTGACAAAAAGCAACCCCAAAGCATGATACTGCCACCACCATGCTTCACCGTGGGGATGGTGTTCTTTTGGTGATGCAAAGTCTTGTTTTTGCACCAAACGTACCTTTTAGAATTATGGCCAGAAAGTTCAGCCTTGGTTCCATCAGACCATAACACATTTTCCCACATGCATTTGGGAGACAATGCATTGTTTTGCAAATTTTAGCTGGGCCTGGATGTTTTTGTGTGTAAGAAAAGGCTTCCATTTTGCAACCCTACCCCACAGTCTAGACATATGGAGAATACGGGAGATTGTTGTCACATGCAGTACGCAACCAGTACTTGCCAGACATTCCTGCAGCTCCTTCAGTGTTCCTGTAGGTCTCTTTTTCATCAATTTTGGAGGAACATCCAGTTCTTTGCAAATTCACTTTTGCCCCATATTTTCTCCACTTTTAGATGACTGTCTTTACTGTGTTCCATGGTATATCCAATGTTGTGGAACTTTTTTTGTACCCTTCTCCTGACTGATGTATGAATGATGTATGTATGAGGTATGTACCCAAGAAGACTGAATGCTGTAATTAAATCAAAAGGTGCTTCAACAAAGTATTAAACTAAGGGTGTGCACACTTATGCAACCAGTTTATTGTGCATTTTTTATTTTTCTTTCCCCTATCAGATTTGTTTGTTTTTCAAATGAATTGTACAGATTACAGATCACATTAAAGGTGGGAAAAGTTTTGAAATTATTTATTGTGGTCGCATGCTTTTATATCACAAAAACCTGGCACTTTAACAGGGGTGTGTATACCTTTTATATCCACTGTATGTAAACCTTTTTTTCCAAATCTATCAAATGAATGGTTGTCTTTGTCATTGGTACAGGATTAGAATCAGAAAAGGCTTCGGGTCCATCTGCCACAAGACTTTTCTTAAAGGAATGTATGTATGTCAGGCATCCTGTAAAATCTGCCAGGGTTCTGGGGGCAGAGGGATGAAAATAAATAGGGGCAGAAATCCATGCATCCACTAAAGCTCTTAAAACAGCGGGAGGGCGGTGGATATGACCACTGGTTTGTGGGCATTCACAGTCAATAGCTCATAGCATCTCTTCTGAGACCCTCACACCGTCTTACCCACCCACTTGAATTTTTTTGTCATTGTATTCCAAAGGATATTTCTTCACTGGGGGAGTCTGAAGAGAGTGTCTTCAGATTCAGACTCGGTAGCATGGAGGATAACTGAGGCACAGTTCGGACTCTCAACATCCGATTCAGAAAGATCCTCTTCTACTAAGGAAAAGGGGGATCCTCTCTTAACTAGTGGAGAAACTGGATTTCCTTACATAGGCCCTGTGAAAAATTACACCAGTCACCTTGGGCAGCTTATGCATAGAGGAGGTAGAAGGGAACAGATTATTTTCTTTTCCGTGTCCTCTTTTTAGGAGTCTCCAGCTTAACTGCCTCAGGGGCAAGAATCCAATGGCCAGACTAACATCAAAACCCTGCACTGTTCTTTCTCACTGTCTGACAAAATAATTCTTTGTTCTCCCTTCTTGGGCAGAACAATTTAACATACATGCTGACGGAAATAATGTGTGCCTAAAGCCTGTGCCTTAGCTGCCTCCTGAAGAGTCACACCAGAGTGAAGGTCCAAGGGCTGTAAAAGTGCCTCTGCAGAGACACCAGGCCCATAAATGAAAAAACAGGAGAAAGTCAAAGTTTCTTTGGAAACTTCTTTTGCAATTTTTTTTTTTTTTGAAGGGTTAATATCTGCTGAGGGGAATCTATCTCCACAGTTACATATTCCAAATCCCTAAGGTGCTTATTTTCAAGAAAAATGTTAAGCAAAATTAGTCAACTCCTTATGGGTCTAGAAGTAAATGAAAAACAAACTTGAGAGGACCTTACTTTGTGTTCTTCCCTAAAAAAAAACACAGGACGAATGGTCGTCCTTGTAAACAATATGTCTGCCACAAATTTATCTTTCCTGACAAATAAAGTGTTTTTTAAGAAACATTTCAGCAGGAACAACAGAGATACTTATCTGCCCAAAACTGCAGATGAAGCTGATTGCCTCTAGGCTGATGAAAAGTCTGCATGAGCATATATAACATCAAGAAACTTAGGATTTTCTGATTTGTGTCATGCATGCACGTACTCCACTCTTATACTAGCACATGCTCTTGTGCTAGAGGCTGATGTACAGTGCTTGAGGAAAGACCCAAAACTTTGTACACTAGCCAGATGCCCAATGATCTTGGCAGGATACATCCCTTAAAGTCATGGCTGCTGTAACAGTGATCCAATGAAGACCATCCAGAGTTTCAGTATCCAAATAATCCAAAGGCGGCAATATTAGCCAGACACCTACATGTCCAAATTCAAAATATGCAACAAACACAACACAAGTCCATAACAATGGAAATGATACAATCAAAAATGGGCAAAAGTACTTCAAAATGATAGCAACCAGCTTTCTAGCACAAAATGGTTAAAGGTAGTTACCTTACAGACACAAGGTGCAGGGTTTTATTCTCACATCAGTTAATTAGCTAGGCTTAAAATGACCCAAAAGAGCAGTCAGCCTAGTATTAATCTATGAACCATTATACTTCACTATGAAGAACAAACATCATTCTCATTGTCTATAGCATCACTGCGGTTTGCTGACTCAGACCACCAAATAAGTATGCCCTTAAACAAAGAACAGCCAAAGCAAAGTGGTTTTCAAATATTCACAGCCAAATGGTAGTCAAAGCTGGAAGAAGTCCCAAAACAACTATATGGTCACAACAGGTCACTAAAGGTTAAAAGCAAATTCAAAATACTTTTGGCAACTCATGCCCATATATAATTTTGTAAAGACAGGCAACAAGAAGTACCAACATACTATCAAAATGGTTCATAGGCTAGTACTAGATGATCTGCCCTTATGGGCCATTTTAAGCCTAGCCAAATTTCCCATCCCAAAGGTAAGAAACAAATCTTGCACCTTGTGCGAGTTAAACACCATGGTCATTATGCAAACCCCACTACATTAGTCTGATAAAACTACGTAAATAACAATAAAGGTAAATGCATCAAAAACCACCAGGCAAGCCCAAACAAACAAGAAAAGGTATCAAACATTCAGAGGCATCCAACTGCAGACATCTTGTTCTTAGTAGCTGACAAAGTCAAAGCCCTCTAAGACAATCTTGTTGGAAGAAAAAACAGAACAAGAAAGAGCAAGTGTGTGTCGGGGTGGTTATGGTATGGAACACTCGAAGACAGAAAAACACAGCCATCGTGCTCCTCAACTGAATGAAAAAATACTGCCCAAAGAGATTTGTTTGGAACACTTGAGTGGGAGGTGTGATGTGGTGCAGTCTGGTGCTTGAATTGTTCTCTAAAAAGGTTAATGGGCTTTTATCTCCTAGAATAATGGGTCAACCTAAAAGAGAAAGGAAAGTACAGTTTTGTACCTACCATAAATGTAGATGTTCGAGGATTCCATTGCTGCAGTCCTGACTATTGGGTATAGTCCGCGTCCAGTCGGCCCGAATACCAGAGTATAAGGCTGACGTCGGTCATGGCGAGACTGGCGTCAGTGCGTCAGGGTACTAATGCGCATGACCGGCGTCATATCCTCAGTCTTTTCTTGCCCCAGATGTCAGAAGACCCTAAAAGACAAGTCCCAAAAACCTGCACCAAAAACATGTACAATATATACAACAATATATACAAAAATATAAGCATGTAAACTCACCTACACAACCACCCCTAAATACAGAGGGAAGGAGGGAGAATTGGACTGCAGCAATGGAATCCTCGAACATCTACATTTATGGTAGGTACAAAACTGTACTATGTTCTTCGTCTTCCATTGTTGCTGTCCTAGAATCCCAAAGCAGAGGGAGGCTGGCAAATTATAAAGTAGGAGCTGACAACATGCCTTGCAAAACAGCTGTGGCAAAACCAGCCCTAGACTTAGAGTAGATAGGAAGGTGATAATGCTTAGAGAAAGTATGCACTGAACTCCAAGTAGCTGCTTCCAAAATATCCTTAGTTGCCACCCCTTAGAAACGCTGTTGAAGTGGCAGTAGCCCTAGTGGAATGAGGCCTAATCCCAGCTGGAATCTCCTTGCCATGATGGGAATAACAAAATGCAATGCAAAAGCCAATCCACCTAGAAATAGTTTGTTTTGACACAGGCTTGCCCTGTGAACTCAAAGCAAAAGAAACAAACAACTGCTGAGACTGCCTAAAATCCTTAGTCCTGCTTAAATAAGGTAATTGCCTGTGTACATCTAAAGTGTGCAAAATCTTTTCCCCTTTATTTTGGGGGTCTGCATAAAAAGTAGGCAAATGAATAGTTTGGTTTAAAGCCACACTAGAAACCACCTTAGGCATAAAGGAAGGATTAGTGCGTAATGATACCCTATCCTTATGGAAAATCAAAAGGGCTCTACTGCCATAAGGGCCTGCAACTCAGACACCCTTCTTGCAGAAGTAATAGCCAACAGAAAAGCAGTCTTCCATGACAAGTATTTCAATTCAGCAGTAGCCGCAGGCTCAAAAGGTTGTAGAGTAAGTTTTTCCAACACAAAATTGAGATCCCAAGCAGGAGTAGGAGCTCTGGAGGTCTTATATTCTTTGCCCCTCTAAGAAACTGCTTGAACAAAGGATGCGAAAACAATGGTGGGTCACAATCATAGTGAGCTGAAATTGCTGCAGCATGAATCTTAATGGAAGAGAAGGACAAACCTTTGTCCAATAACTCAGTAAGATATTGAAGAGCCACACTCAAATTAGGCTCAGAAATCTCCAAATTCTTTGCTGTACTCCAAAATAAAAATCTCTTCCATTTTTCTGCGTACACCTTCCTTGTACTAGGTCTTCTAGCTTCCATAATCACATTTAAAACTTGTTGAGGAAGTTGAGACCTGCTGTGTTTCAACAGAGAATATGCCAGGCTGTTAGATGAAGAGAGTGAAGCTTGACATTGAGCAGATGACCGTCCTTCTGAGATAACAGATGAGGAATCAGAGGTAAAGGCCATGGAGGCTTCTTTACCAGACTGCGTAGTAGTGGGTACCAGTGTTGCGAGGCCAATCTGGAGCTATCAAAATTATCCTTGGCCTGTCTTGTCTGACCTTTAAAAGTACCTTTGGAAGAAGAGGTAGAGGTGGAAAGGCATACACATGAAGGTTTTTCCAACTGAAAGACAGAGCATCCACTTTCCAAGCTGTGTGATGAAACCCCTTTGTGCAATACTTTGGCAGCTGGTGGTTTAGTGGAGAAGCGAACAGATCTATGTCTGGAGTTCCCCATGACACTGTCAATTTCTGAAATACATGAAGATCCAGTTTCCACTCGTGGGGATCCATGATTTGTCTGCTTAACACATCTGCTAAGGAGTTCTGTGCTCCTGGCAGAAACCTTGCCTGAAGAGTTAATTGCAAGCTTAACGCAGTCTCCCATAAAATCATTGCTTGCCTGCATAGAGGATAAGAATGTGTTCCCCTTTGCTTGTTGATGTACCACATGACAGTTGTGTTGTCTGTTAGAATCAACACCTGCCCTGGAAGAAGTAACTCCTTGAAAGCCATTAATGCAAACTGGACTGCTAACATCTCCTTCAAGTTGATATGCAGATGCTGTAGTCTGGCAGGCCACTTGTCTTGTATCCACTTTCCATTTAGATGAGCTCCCAAGCAATGTCCGAGGCATCTGTCGTTAAAATCTGACTCGCCTCTGGCCGGGTCACAGAGAGTCCCTTGTTTAGGTGACATTCCTGAGCCCACCACAAGAATTCTTTTTGAAGGCAAGGTATTATTTGAATGACAGTGTCCAAATCCTGGCAGTGCTGTGTCCATACATTTTGAGATACCATTGCAGCTTCCTCATATGCAGTTTGGCATTGGGAAGCACCAGAATACAAGATGCCATGAACCCTAATGCTTGAAGGACTGTCCTTGCAGTCAGCACGGACTGATGAGATAGTTGATGGAAGTAAAGTGACAGACTCTTTTGTTTGTCCGGGGTTAAAAAGGCCATCTGGGCTGCTGTATTCAGTCTCACACCCAGAAAGCACATGTCTTGAGAGGGTACTAGACTGGACTTTATTTCGTTCACAGAATACCCTAGGCATCTTAGCACTGCTATAACATATTCCAGATGCTGTAGAAGGTCTTCCTTTTCTTGAGCCAGAATCAGGCAGTCGTCCAAGTAAGGATAGATTTGAATTCCTTGAAGCCTGAAATAAGCTATCACTGGAGCCAGAACCTTTGTGAATACTCTGGGCTAAGTAGGTAAGCCAGAGGGCATTGCAGAGAACTGATAATGAGAATTTCCAGTTATACTTCCTGCAACTTAGCCTTATAGGCACATGAAGGTAAGCTTCCTTGAGATCTAAAGTTACCATCCAGTGATCTTTGCCCAGCAGAGGTAAAAGTTGTTGTAACGTCAACATCTTGAACTTGGGAATGTCCAGATAAGTGTTGAGGAGGGATAAATCCAAAATTGGTCTCCACGTGTTCCCCTTCTTTGGTACTAGGAACAGGCGAGAATAAAATCCTAGGCCCCTTTCTGATACAGGGACTGGCTGAATGGCCCCCATCTGGAGTAACTGAGAAACTTGCTTGTGAGCCTCTTTTCTTTGTGGAGGAGGAACATCTGGCATGCCTTTGAAAGGGGCATTGTGTGGAAATAAAATCTGTAACCGTGATGAATGATATCCAACACCCATCTGTCTTGAGTAATTAAATCCCAATTTTCTTTGAAAAGAGACAGTCTTCCTCCCAAAGGAGCTGCCAGACGAGAATCCACTGGCAGCTGAAAAGGCAGGTCATTGGGTCTGTTTACGAAAGGACTGACCCCTGCCCTCACCAGAAGTCTGAGCAGGTGAACTCCTGATCTAGGCCTAAAAGAACCTTGAGCCCTGCCCCTACCACGTCTAGACCTACCCCTAGACTGGGAATCATAAGCAGGATATGTCCACCCCTTAGCAGGCCAATTTCTACTAAACTTGGAGGCTGCACCTGCAAAAATCTTTAACAGTTTGCATAGACTTAGCTTTGTCCTCCATTTTCTTTAAAACTGCTTCCACAGGCGATCCAAACAACACATCAGACTGTAAAGGAGCATCCAAAATCCTTGTCTTAACATGCTCAGCCAAATTCTGATCCTTCAACCAGGCATGCCTGCGAAGAACAGAACTAGTAGCAGCCACCCTCGAGGAGGCCTGTACAGCATCAAAACCACACTGCAAAGAATGCTTACCCACTTGTTCAGACACATGAACCAAATCCAGCAACTCTTTACACTCAATACCTTCCGCCAAAGCATCCACCTTAGATTTCAATTGTGAAAGGAGATAATTTTGATATTTTAGCATGTGAAACTGACAATTCAACGCCTCATGGCTAGAGTGGAAGAAGTATACACTTTCTTTCCCCACCTATCCAAAGCCCTTGCCTCTTTATCAGAGGGTACAGGATTTTTAACCACAGAAGCTTTAACACCTTTAGGCCCCTGAGAAACAGTTTCTGGGTCCGCCCTAGGACTCTTAAACAAATACTTATGAGCTTCGGGCACCCTATAATACCTATCAGGCTTAACAGGAGCAGGAGGCAAGGAGTCAGGGTTCAAGGAAGCCTCTGCAAAAACATCCTCCACCACATTCAACACAGGAGGAATAGCTAAGGGCCTATGCTGGGGTAAAAACAAGAATTCCCTAAGCCTTTTCCTGGAATCAGAGTAATCCTGGCCTTCCCATTTAAAGTGCTCCCTCATGGAATGCAGAGTCTCTGAAAATGAGAAATCCTCAGGAGGAGAAGCTGTAGGAGTGGAATCATCCACATCAGAATCAGAATAAGTAGGATACTCTTGTAAGTCTTCCACAGAAGACTCTGAAGCCTGTGAACACTGTTCAAAACTATCAAACTCCTGTTCCACCCTAGGCCTCTTATCAGGCGGGGCATAGAACCTCTAATCATAGTAATCAAATCTTCTGCCATTTTAAGCATATGTTTCTTAGGGACAGAGCACGAAATGCTAGGAGAAGCCCCCACAGAAGCTGAACTTGGCCTACCTGTAAAAGAAGCTTTGGCAAGAGGCCCTAACTACCTTGGGATGAGAGGGAAGAACAGTTACCTGAGAAGCCCCTCAGTCTGGCCTACCTCCTGAGAAGGCACATCCTGTAACAGTAAAGTTTCTGCCTGAGACTCCATGGAAACTCCTGGCAAAACCTCTGGCTCCACTGAGCCTTCTAAAGAACCGGCGTCCGGGACTGCCGGTTCATCAACCCTAGGCTTCACTGTCTTGTCCTTGCGCTTCTTGGATGAAGCGGGCCGGAGAATCCGGCGGCATATTATAATTGCAACGCTTCCCAAACACTAACCTGGCACAATCTAGCCTCCTCTTAATAGTGCGTTTGTTAAATCTAGCACAAGAACGGCAACCAACAACGTCGTGCTCAGGCCCTAAACAAGGTATACACAATGTATGATAATCCCTATGCGGTATCTGCTTCCCACAAGAAATACAGTTATTCACTTTTTCTGACATCCGGTTAAATACTGAGGCAAGAAAAACCAAAATGTTGCCAACTCTGTTTCGGTCTGAAACTCCGGTTTCGGAAATATCTCAGAACGCCAACCTGCACTCGCAAAACTGCTTCTGCATCGGACCATGCGGCAAAAAAGACTGAGGATATGACGTCGGTCATGCGATTAGTACCGACTGGCGTCAGTCTAAGGCGCCATGACCGACGTCAGCCTTATACTCTGGTATTCGGGCCGACTGGACGCGGACTATACCCAATAGTCAGGACTGCAGCAATGGAAGACGAAGAACATCAGGGACATGCATATCCTCAAAAGCAGAGAGGTCCTTCTCCATTGTGCTGTAATTGTTTTATGTTTCCTACAAAAGATCAACAGACATTATCTCTGCAAAGGGCATGAGAAAGCTTGGTGCAGCTTTTCATAGAAAGACAAAGCAAGCAACCCTACGGAACCAGCACAGGAGGTTGCAGTCTTGCTCACTACATCTTTTATGTCAAAGTACAACAGGCTATGAGGAACCCACCTCAGACACTGCACTAATCAACATACTAAAAGCCTCTTGCAGTGGCAAATCAAGCAGCAGCCACCCAGGGCCCATGTTCAGCTGCTCAGTACGTGCAGTGAAATAAGTCTTGCTGTGGTCAGCCCTACTAACTCACCTTAGTTAGCTTATGTACTGAACATAACAATCAGTCATTTTCCAACAAAAAAGTACTTTATTCAGCTTTAATTTAAAAAAGGCTAACCAACATTGCAAGTACTTATTTCTGTGTATTTGTGGTGCATACCATTTGCACCATGAGCAGCCAGTAACAGTGTGCATCTAGGGTGCTTTGCTTTTATTTTTGTTTTATAATAAAAAATATTTCTTTAAAAGCATAAATAAAAGGAACCAGCAACTCTACCTTTAGCAGGTAAAGCCTTCTGCTCAGTGGCATTCCCATGATTCACTAGGATGGCAACAAGCAGAAAGCCTGAGGATATTTCAATTGTTACAGTACAAACGATAATCACAGACTCATGTTTTGAGAGAGAGGGGCTCTTCTATATTGAAGTAGATTCTTTTTAAATCCTGACAAGCAACCAGATACTGACATTAAATTGAAGACTAGGTTATGAAATGGGAGTACTTTGCCATGGATGTCCAGTAACTCATGCGCTATTATGAAATGCAGCCAAAATACATTATGGCTCAGTCAGACATCTAACATGCTTTCACTGACAACAAAATGGCTATAGTTGTCTGCTTGACTATGTGAGCTGTCTATGAGTGAAACATGATGGACTGCTGTTATCATGATGGACTGCTGTTATTTGTTCAGTTATTCTTGACTGGATGTTTTATTCAAAGATAGCCAGTGCACTGTTTCTTAAGGTAAAATGTAATGTTTTCTGAAAGCATGCAAGGTGTTTTCACATCTGGGAGGGGAACTGAGATAAGAAAAGAGTAGACAGCAATCAAAGTAAGTGGGAGCAGAGACTGTAACACGAGCTTTAGCATGAGTAACCTTAATTTTAGCTTATATAATGCCTGTGGGTGCAGGTGTCAATTTGAGGCAATCATTCCTCTCTGGAGGGTTAAACTTTACTTCTTGAAGATGTACATAGTTTTGTGTGTTTTTTCTAAGTTAACATGTTAATGGGGGTGCAATGAAAACGTATTTAGTTTTTTATTTGAAGGGTTTCATTAAAAGAAAGTCCTGAAAAATGTGACATAGGTTCAAATGGAGTTGACAAGAAACACCTGTATAAAAGTTGTAAATACATATTCAAGAAAGCTATCAAGTATAATAGATGGGAAAAATAGCTTCTTATCATAATGGCTATGCTATCCATATTATTTTGGAATGTAAATGTTCTTACAGATATAAACAAAAAGGTAAGAGTATTGAATTATTTTAAGAAATGCAGAGTGCAAATTCCAATCCTCCAGAAGACACATATGGAAATAAATGAACATATAAACTTGATAAAGAAAGGATTTCAATATGGATATTCAACAGCACAGCATTGGCAAAAGCGGGAGTAATTATACTAATTGCCAGACCTCCAATAGTGATAGAAGACGAAAAAAATAATAATGGTAGATTTGTCCTATTAAAGGACTACTAGCAAGGGAAGAGGATTATGCTGACACTATTATATTCCAACAACAGCTATCATGAAGTTTAAATAATATTTGGAGAGCTATAATCAGTATTCAGCAGGGAATATTACTTATAGGTTGGGACTGGAACTTGATTTGCAACAGTGAGGCTGTATCCAGAGGACCAGAAGGAAAATGTAACAAAAGACAGTAGATTTCTGATGACACTTATGAAAATATTTGTTATGGATGATATGATTTCAGAGTAGGAACAAAGCATTTACATATTATTCCCCAAGGTATAATAACTGGGCTACACTAAATAAAAATTATATTGCACATGAACATATGCATTTAATTGAAAGCTTCAACACACATCCAATGACTGTTTCAGATCACACACCAATTAAAACCAACATAAAAAATACAGGATAACGAAGTAAAAATGAGACACTGGCACTTGCCCACCTAAATATTAAAGAGAGAGAACTTTAAGGAACAGGTAGTGAAAACTATTCAAGAATTACTAGGGAAGATAGAAATGTCTTCAGATGTTATGGCTATTGAGTGGGATAAAATGAAAATGGGGTTTAAAAATAGGGTAGAAATAAAAAAAGATAGGACTAAAAAGTAATAGGAATTATTTAGAGGGACTGACAAAGGTTAAAAGTATTGCAGAATAAGGGGCATCTCACAGAGGAAGAGGAGCAAATGCAGAGTGATAAAGAGAAAATAAGGGAGGAGAATATGAATAACATGCATGAGTTTAGAAAGATTTCTGTTAAGCAACTGTTTTTTGACAACTCAAGTAAACAAAACCTTTTAGCACAATCACTTAGGCAACAGAAGGTAGAAAGGGCCGTCGCCAAACTTAGGGAGCCTATAAAAAGAAAAATAACTTTATTGTAGTGGTATTAGAGATATTACTGAAATTTTATGAAAATATGTATAAAGCAGAGAAATGTGGAAATCAAGAAAGAGCACAAATGTAAATATTTATGCCACACATAAATATGCCAAAGTTAGAGGTGAGGTAGATGAGGCTCAACAATTAATGGTTAAGACAGGAGATGAGATAAAAGTGATGTGTAATTAATCTGAAGGACTGTCCTTTTCCAACATACTACCTACCACAAACTCTCTTTTCTTTCCACTCTTTTTTAGCTACTTGCTTCCCTAGTTCTTTTTCACTCTCAAGCTATCACCTTTACTCTACTCACTAGCTATTTCCCCACCTTTTGCCCCCAACATCTCTACCTATTTCTCTTCTCTTACTCTTCTACTCCCATAATTTGGCTGCTAGTAATCTCTTCATGTAATTGTAGCCTGAACCTCTGATATATTATGCTCACTATGTACTTGACATACTATAACCCACAGTGTTATGTCAACTGCTCTTAAAACTACTACGTAATAGGTTATTCTATGTGTGCTTTTTTCTAAAAGTTCTACCTTGAAATAAGCTTATCTTTATGCTTTGTATACTCTTAAGTTTTTTTGTAGAGATTTTCTCCCTGGGCTCCCACTAAAAATTGGCCCAGTGGACTATCCCAGTCAGCAAATGCCAATAATAAAAAAGATGGTATTTCTGGGAAGTTTGGAAGTTAGAAGAAAATTATAAAGATCTGGAAGGTTTTAAGAGTACTTCAAAAGGAGGGGAAACACCAACATCTTAAATAAAGCTGTTTTGGCTATAATACTTAAAGATAGTAAAGATCCATAAGACCCAGCTTCATATAGACACGTTTCAATTTTAAACCATGATTATGAAGCATTTTTGTCTATACTAGCTAAAACAGCAAATATTTTCCAAAACTGTTAAGATATCCATCAGTCTGGTTTTGTGGAGTGGATGCAAACATTTGACATGATCAGAGCAATGATGATCCAGAGGGAATCAGAAGGAAAGAATATACTGATGTTGTTAGTGAGTCTTGATGCAGAGAAAGCATTCAACAAAGGGAGCTGGGATTTTAAGAGTTCAGGAATGGAAGCATTTGCATTTCACGATAAAATAGTAAGGATTAATTAGGAGGATACATGAAGGACCGGAGGCAAGAATAAATGTGGGAGAGTTCCTCTCTGATAAGTTGCCTGAATAGGGGAACCAAGCTGGGCTATTTCCCCTTTAATTGCTTTATATCTAGGCCCATTGGAAAAGAAAATAAGGGACTCAGAAATTTAAGGATATAATGTATATAATAATAAAGAAAAGTTGGCTTATTTGTAGATGACATTATTTTGTACCTGATATATCCAGAAAAGGACATCACAATGCTGTGGAATACTTTAAGAGTTTCATGTCTTTTTGGTATATGAAATTAATGAAGATAAGAGAAAGGTCATAGCCATAAATGATGTACCCTGACAGTAATTCATTCAGAGATACCCATATTACAAATGGGGACACAATAAGATGAAGTATTTAGAAGGACAGATTAAAAAGGCTTTTGTTATGGTAGCCAAGGATATGTGGGAAGAGACAAAAGGTAATACAAAAACTGAGAAACTGGAAGCTCTTGTTTAGGGATATGGATAGTAAGATACAAACAGTGAAAATGTTTTAGTCCCCTTAGCTTTACATACAGGTCAGGAATATTTTTATCAACTAGAAGAGATGTTGTAGACAATAGCTGATAAAGAGTTGAAGGAATGTATTGGGAGTGGGCAAGGGTTAACTGGGATAAGATATTCCTTCCAACAGCACAAAATAGTTTAGGATTACGTGATTTGAAGGAATATTTTACAGCTGCACAGTTAAGGCTCCTATACATAGCACAAGCAGAAAACTATAATTCAAAGTGGAATGGAATGATGATGATGAAGTGGGGGGATTCAAGGAATAAGTAGAGTGTGATTTTGAATGTAGATTCTTAAGGAGAAAAACAGACATACAGAATATTATATTCATAAAGCAACAGAAAGTATTCTAAAAACTAAGCAAATGGAGAATACAGAAAGGAGATTTTGCTGATGGGGTTAACTGCTATTAGGGTTACAGAGAACAGACAAGGGGAGCTAGAATTTACTGGAAAAAATAGAAAAAGAACCAATGTATTGAGAGCAAATAACTAGACAGGGAATGGTAATAGAATGGGAACAGGCAAAGGTCAGGAAGACTAAGGGTGATGGAGTTTTTATCTTCAATAAGGACAGGTACACCTCCAAACTGGTTTGCCAGCATGACACACTGGAACTACTCCAGGTGCAACTGACAGTTAGCAAGACACCCATCCAAGTTATAGCCAGCTAGACCCCCCTCCATGACTCAGTACACCCATTCCTCCTACCTAAATTTCTTGATTCCATCAAGGTACCCCCTAACACCCTGATCCTTGGTGACATGAACTATCTCACCATAGACTGGGTGAACTATTCCTGCACTAATGCACTCACCCAATGATTCCTTGACTTCATCAATTCTACAGCATGAGACCAGCTCGTCTCATCCCCCACAAGGGGAGATAACATTTTGGACTTGGTTCTCACCAACATGGGTGACTGCTGCACCACTCCCATAGTATGTTCTTCCTTGGTGAAAGGCCTTTTCGACATCCCTGATGCTTGTCCCGCACCTCACATCCCCATAGATCAAATGTTAAAGGCCCTATCCAAGGAAAAGAACACAGCTTCCATGGGACTTGATAGTATCCCAGGCTACATTCTACACCATCTCCAGCAAGAACTGGCTTCACCATTGAGCATTCAACCACAGTATAAGTACAGGCTTCAATCCAGCAGAGTGGAGAACTGCCATTGTCATCCCATTGCACAAAGGTGGTGCCACTACTGACCCTGGAAACTATAGCCCCATTAACTTGACAAGTCTGATCTATAAAGCCATGAAGTGTATTATTATGGAGCTCATAAACAAGGACATAGGCAATATCCAAGCACTTGATCCCACCCAGTTCGGATTCATCAAGGGCAGATCTTGCCTGTTGAACCTGGGTGATCTTGCCTGTTGAACCTGGGTAACTTCTTTGAGACTGTGACCAAGGCCCTGGATGACGTAAAGTCAGTACATACAGCTTACCTTGACTTGGCCATAGCCTTTGACAAAATTTCCCCACTCGGGCATCATTGAAAAGCTAACACCACTTGGCGTAAATCCCTACCTCACAACGTGGGAGGCCAACTGGCTCACCAATAGGACCCACAAGGTCAAAATAAGTGCCTCCACCTCTGACAGACCTGTCACTAATGATGTTCCCCAGGGATTTGTCTTGGGACCCCTACTGTTTGGCATTTACTTCTCAGAGGTCCAGGCAAAGACAAAAGGCCTGTGGCTGACAAAGTATGTGGATGACTGTAAGCTGGGTGCTGTCTTCGACTCCCCAAATGATGTTAACATACTGCAAGACGGTCTCGCAGCAACAAATGACTGGTGCCAAAGTCATGGCCTTAAGTTAAATGCAAAAAAAAAGTATCATCATATCATCTGGCAAAAACACAGCCTCTACGGATTACCACATCAAAAGCAACCCCCTATGCACACAACCTGTGTTGACGGACTTGGGGACTTAGGTTGACAACATTCTCACATTCGACTATCATGTAGGAGCAGTGGTTTGAATAGCCTTTTACTTGGTTCATCCCATAATTAAAGGGATTGCATCCAGAAAAAAAGAAGTTATTACCTCTCTGTGCTCCTCCAACATTAGGCCAATAACTGAGTATAACTCCCTGTTTGGTATGTACCTTTCCAAACACCTGCACCAACTGGAAAGGCCACAGAAATACCTCACATAGAGAATCCATGGCCTCAAACATCTATTCTATGTGGACAGGCTCAAATCACTACCACTCTACTCAGTATCATACAGATTGCTCAAAGGTGATCTGTGTCTCACCTACAAGGCAATATTGGACCCTGCCTGATACCCTGCTCTATATCCGTAAGTTTAACTCCTCACACATTATCTGCTCAAAAGGCCTAAATCTAATATGCGACATCAACAAAACTTGCTGGAGAGACAGATTTGTCTCCCAAAGGCTGCCCCATCTCTGGAATAGACTTCCCATACACGTCAAACAGAACACCTTTCTGACCCTCCAAGTGCAACCTTGATGAGTGGATGAGAAACCACAAATTTGTCCCAGGGGTTCCACGTGTCCCTCATTGACAGGGGTGACAGGTGCTGACTGTGGTTTCCTTTAGGGGATAAATTCTTGGTTAGGCTTGTAAGGGCCCCAGGGCCATTAGCCTATAACTTCCTATGATCCTATGACTGCAGGATAGAGGTGACCTTTCCTGTCAGAGACTGATATCAGAGTACAGGCAAAGAAAAAGGGGTAGGAGAATCCTAAGTGATATACCTGCTCCTGGTAGTGTTTTCAGCTGAGTCTAAAACAGCAGCTGCTGTTAAAAAGGGAATAATAAGTAAAGCATATAAAATACTGCACAATAACTACAGGAATGAGAGGTTAGAAACAACTGGAAAGACAGACTGGATAAGTAGTTCACAAAGAAATAATGGGAGGACACATGTATGTCTCCCAAATATGAAACAAGGTCTAGAACATTTAGGAGTTTTACTTGGAAGTGTTGCATAGGTAGTTTTATACCCCAAGCAGACTCCAAAGAGTTTTTCCTCAGGTAGATAAAAATGCTAGAGGTGTAATGGAGAAAAAAAAGATAACTGGGAACATATGTTTTGGGAGTGTAATGAGCTGACAGATTTTAAAAATTCCCTAAAGAGTACTCTGTCAGAAATACTGGGTGAGCAAATAAGTGTAAATAAGGAAATTATTATTCTGAGCAGGGAAACAGGCTCTGAATTGGCTAGACATATTAAGACCTTGTTAAGTTTAATTCTGGTAGCACCAAAAAACAATTACTAGAAAATGGAAATCAAGTCTAAACCAACTGTATTTGAATTACTGAATATTGTAACAGATGAAATAACTGCAAGTAAGACATTTAGAAAAGGGAAGGAACAAATTACATAGCAATAAATGGAAACTGTGGGACAATATGTGCAGAATAATGTTATGGATGAGTGAGGTTTAACGGAAGGCAGAAATTAAACAATTTAAGCAATGATGGACTGAAGACAGTTATAAAGAAAGTACAGTTTTGTACCTACCATAAATGTAGATGTCCGAACAGGATAGCATCTGCAGTCCTTACAAATGGGTTGTCCTGTCGTCAGGCAGCCCTTATTCCAAAGTCTGGGTCTGGCCTCGGCTGGTGTCGCACTTCACCCGACATCATCTCTGCTGGTCTTCGGGTATAAAGGCATCAGCCGACGCCATTTTCCTCAGTGTTTCTTGCCCCAGATGCCAGTTGCCCTCTTGGAAAGCTAAATTTTTGGGTAAATGCCAATGTTTCCAAAAAGTAGAAGGCAAACACAAAAATAAGCATGTATGTACATATATACAAACAAATACACCATAAGAGATCCCCCAGCTAGCTATTAGGTGGGTAAATACCTAGGAGTACCACAGAGGGAAGGAGGGTGGGTAACTGACTGCAGATGCTATCCTGTTCGGACATCTACATTTATGGTAGGTACAAAACTGTACTATGTCCTTCAAGGATGCATCTGCAGTCCTTACAAATGGGTAGAATACCATAGCCAAACTAGGGGAGGAGGAAAAAGAATTATGGTGTAGTTAGGATCCCTTGCAAAACAGCAGTGGCAAACCCTGCTCAGGATCTAGAGTATAGAGGTAAGTTATAATGCTTGGCAAATGTATGCACGGAGGTCCAAGTAGCAGCCTCAATAATGTCCTTGGTAGCCACTCCTCATAAGAAAGCTGTGGTAGTGGCTGCAGCCCTTGTAGAATGAGGCCTTATGTTCTGTGGAATTTGCTTTCCATGGTAGGAGTAACAGAATCTTATGCAATTTCCTATCCACTTGGAGATTGTCTGTTTGAAATTGCTTTTCCTTCCCTTCCTGTTGCATAAGCTACTAGAAGCTGGTCAGTTTTTCTATTGCCCTTGGTTCTGTCCAGGTAGTAGCGACTGTCTATGTACATCCAAGGTATGCAGCAGTCTTTCCCCCCTGTTCTGTGGATTGGGAAAGAAGGTAGGTAGGTGGATTGCCTGGTTTAGAGACACTCTGGATACCACCTTAGGCATAAATGTAGGATTAGTTCTCATGCACACTCTATCTTGATGGAAGATTAGGAAGGGTTGTACTGCCATTAAGGCCTGTAGTTCCGAAACCCTTCTTGCTGAAGTAATTGCCAGTAGGAATGCAGTTTTCCAGGATAGGTGTTGAAGATCTGCTGTTGCTGCTGGTTCGAATGGAGGGAGTGTCAATTTTTCTAGCACAAAGTTCAAGTCCCATGCTGGTAATGGTGGTTTCCTAGGAGGTTTTACATTCTTGATTCCTCTGAGGAACTGCCTGAGTAGGATGTGAGAAGACAGGGGATCGCTGTATTCTGCAGAAATAGCTGATGCATGTATCTTGATGGAGGAATAGGACAGGCCTGTATGGAGAAGCTCTGCCAAATACTCCAGGATGTTGGCAATATTTATCGTTGACACATCTTTCCCTCTTTCAGTACTCCAAATGACAAACCTTTTCCATTTTCCTGCATAGTTCCTTCTTGTTGAAGGTCTGCGGGCCTCAAGGATAATGTCTTTAACCCTTTGAGATAAATCTGGGTTAGTTGCTCTTATGTAATGTTCCAGGCAGCCAGTTGCAGAGTTTTCAGGTTTGGATGCAGGATGTTGTAGTCGCTCTGAGTTAACATCAAAGGAATCAGGGTAGTGTCCACGCTCCCGAGACATGCTCCTCAGCAATGGATACCAATGTTGTCTTGGCCAATTTGGAGCTATCAGAATTATCCTTGGACGTTCCTCTTTGATTTTCAGTAGTACCTTGTGCATCAAAGGAAGGGGTGGAAATGCATATGCTGTCAGGCCTTTCCAACTGAAGGATAGAGAGTCCACCTCCAAGCAAGTGGGTGGTATGTCCTTGTGCAGAATTTCTTGAGCTGGTGATTGAGTGGGGATGCGAATAGGTCTATTTGTGGCATTCCCCATTTCTTTGTGATGGCCTTGAAGATGTCTGGGTGTAGCATCCATTTGTGAGCATCCGAGGTAGTTCTGCTTAACATGTCTGCTAGGATGTTTTCTTTTCAAATATTGCCTGTAACTGAATGTTGTAGCTCAGAGCCATATTCCATAGGTCCAGAGCCATTCGGCATAGGGGGTATGAATGAGTGCCTCCCTGTTTGTTGATGTACCACATGACTGTGGTGTTGTCTGTCCTTATCATCAATTGGCCTTCTTTGAGGAATGGTCTGAAATTCTGGATTGCTAGTTTTACTGCCAGCATTTCTTTTTGATTTATGTGCAGGTGCAGCTGATCTGGAGTCCATAAGCCTTGAATGCATTTGTCCAGCATGTGGGCCCCCCAGCCTAGGTCTGAGGCGTCCGTTGTGATGGTTTGGCTTGTTTGAATGTTGTGGAAGGACAAACCTGGGTTTGACTGGCATGCTTGAGCCCACCATAGGAACTCTTGTTTCAGGCATGGGATTAGTGGTATTTCGGTTTCTAAGCTGTGCCTGTGTTGAGACCATAAATTCTTTAGGTACCACTGTAGCTTTCATATGCAGTCTGGCATGGGGACCAGGATTATGCAGGATGCCATGAAGCCCAAGGCCTGCATTACTTTCCTTGCTGTTAGTTTGTTCTGCTTTGTTAATGCCAAGAAGTAATGAGGAAGTTGTTCTTGTTTTTCTGCAGTTAGGAATGCCATCTGTTTTACTGTGTCCAATTCTGCACCCAAGAATGTTCTTGTTTGGGCTGGTATCAGTCTTGACTTTTTTAAATTGACTGTGTATCCCAGGGCTTCAAGTAAGCAAATCACTCTTTGTAAGTCTTGTGTCAGCTTGCTTTTGTTGTCTCAGGCAGTCGCCCAGGTATGGGTAAATTCTGTAGCCTGCAATGAGCGATTACTGATGCCAGGCATTTCGTGAACACTCTGGGCTTAGTAGATAAGCCAAAGGGCAATGCTGAGAATTGATAATGCTCTGATCCTGCAAGAAATCTGAGGTATCTTCTGCAATTTGGTCGTATGGGGACGTGCAGGTATGCCTCCTTGAGATCTAGAGTTACCAGCCAACACTCCTTGCCCAGCATGGGAAGAAGTTGCTGTAGGGTCAGCATTTTGAATTTTGGAACAATGATGAATGTGTTTAAAGCGGACAGGTCGAGAATAGGTCTCCAACTTTTCTCTTTTCTTGGTACTAGGAAGAGTCTGGAGTAAAATCATTTGTCCTGTTCTGTAGGTGGTACCCTTTCCACAGCTCTCATCTTTGTTAATTGAGCTATTTGTTTCGGAGCTTCTGTCTTTTGATTTGGTGGTAGGTTTGGCATTCCTCTTTTTACTGGTAAGGTGTGGAAATGAAACCGGTAGCCTTGGTCTATAGTTTGCAAAATCCACTTGTCTCTTGTGATATAGTGCCAATTTTTTGAAAATAAGGCTAACTTTCCGCCTAAGGGTGCTGCTATTTGTTCCCTGGTAGGCGGTGTCAGAGCCAAGTCACTGTGATTGTCCTGTTGCAGTGGTAGTGGTTGTGTCTGTGCCTCGTTGGTTATTGCCTTGCCACTGGCGTCCTCTGTAGGCACCTCCTCTGGATTGATTTCTGCCTCTGGAACATCTATTCCTGCCTCTCTGAGATTTAGAAGAGTCTGGAAAGGACCAATTTTGGAAGGCCAGTTCCTGCTAAACCTTGGGGCTGAACCTGTAAGAAATCTTTAACTGTTTGTACAGATTTTGCCTTCTCTTCCATTTTCTTCATTACTTGTTGGGCAGGAGAACCAAATAGACTGACCTTATCCATAGGAGCATCTAATAGCTTTGCTTTAACATGATCCGGCAAGACCTGTTCTTTCAACCATACATGCCTTCTTATAACTGTGCCAGTCATGGCTGATCTAAATGAAGCCTCCAGTGCATCATAGCCACATTTTAAAGAATGGTTACTAACCTGCTGAATGTTATTCACCATTTCTAAAACATATTTCTTATCTAAGGAATCATCAGAGGACAGTTTCTTAGTTAACTGATCAAGCATAATTAAATGCATCATCCACAACAGGAAGAACTGGAGGTATAGCTAAGGGCCTATGTTGCGGTAAGTGTAGAAAGGTCCTAAGCCTTTTTCTTGAATCTGAGAAATCTTGTCCCTGCCATTGGAAATGCTCTCTCATAGCATGTAAGGTTTCCCCAAAGGAAAATTCCTCTGGTGGAGAGGCAGAAGGTATAGATTCTTCAGCATCGGAATCTTCATAAGTAGAAAAAGGAGCCTCTGGATGGTCTGTAATGTCTGAATCATCAGAAGAATCATCTGAGGACACTGGCTCAGGGGGCTCTGCTCTAGGTCTCTTTTCTGGAGGTTGAGAGGCCCTATCTGGGTGAGATTGGGATCCCCTTATCAAAGAGATGAGATCCTCTGCCAGAGTAAGCATTTGGGAACTGGAACTGGGCCTGTGAGAGGGGGCTTAACAGGCACAGACTTAGCAGTTTTGGCTGCTTTAGCCCTGGCAAAGGCCTTTATAGACATGGCTGCAGGAGGCCTAGCAGCACCAAGTGCTGGGGTAGAGACATCCAAAGGAATGGTGTCCGATAATTCTAGAAACCACATTAGTAAAACTTCAGAGGCCGATTCAACTAGGGTAGCAGGGGCCTCGGTAGTAGTCATGGATTCGGCTGAAGATTGACCCGTTGCTCGGTTTGTTTGCTTAACCGTTGTTTCGTTAACAATTTGAGAAGTCGGAGGATCCGACGGCATAATGTACGCAAAATCTGAGCCGAAAACTGTTCAGCAAACTCCGACCGTTGAAGGAAGCACAGGCTAAACAGGCTGCTACGCCGTGGTCTGGGCCTAAACAAGGTAAGCAGTAAGAGTGGAAATCTTTATGAGGTATTTGTTTCCCACAAGTTAAACAGTTATTCACTTTTTCTGACATCGGCTGAGGCAAGAAAGAGTCCCCAACGGGTACTTAGCTTTTAGAAGTCTTAATCTCTGGATCTGACCGCAAGAAAGACTGAGGAATGGCGGCCTTTATACGAAGACCAGCAGAGATGACATCGGGTGAAGCGACACGGGTGAAGCAGCCGAGGCCAGACCCAGACTTTGGAATCGGCTGCCTGACGACAGGACAACCCATTTGTAAGGACTGCAGATGCATCCTTGAAGGACATCATACGTGATGTATAATGTATGCAACATGAAACACGTTAATATGGTTTATTTTATTTTAATGCATGCTTGCCTATTCTTTAAGTGATAACTTAATAAAGGTGCTAATATTTTTGACCAGCTTTACAAGACTAATGTGATTTAAATGAATCAAGTTGGAAAGGGATACTTTTACTGTGGGGGACGGCTTTGATTCTCTTGTTAAGAAGTATTTTTGTTGCAGTCGCAGTCAGATGGACAGTGTGTTCTGCTTTGGGTCTCCATTGCTGTTCGATACAGTAGAGTGCATTTCTAGCCAGGTCACAACATGAGATGGAAGGAGACGGGATTGTTGCAGTTCACCATGCTGGTTTTACCAACCTTTATTTTTGTTTTAAACAAAGGTCTTTGTGGTAGGAGAAACAGATTCAGGATAACCTGCCACCTGGAGCTGTGATGCAAGGAGAGGCGGCTACTGTTGCTAGACTACAGGTCAGGAAAGGAACATGTTTTCTTTACATGTCTAGTTGTTTTCACATTTAGACATAGATGGAGAATTCTAGGCTGGACTAGTTGCAATCAGAATTCTTTTACTCCTTGTCTGCTATCAAGCAGCCAGCCTGAAGACAGCTGCCCTGTCTCACTGCTGTAGAGACTAAGGATGTTTGTCGCTCAGCTATTTACACCCACAAGCTTATCTGTACAACATTTCTAAAAGATCACTTTAAATGGAGCTTGAAATTAAATTTGATTACATATATGCATAACTGTAGTGCTTGTTATTAATGTTCTGTGATACACGCTTTAAACAAAAAGTTGTTACTTTGATTACATATCCGATTCTGTATGGGTGATGCCACACTCTGTAATTTGACAACATACAGATTCTGCACATTATAAGAAATACGTGTTGTGTTCTGCTTGCTGGTTACCATTTTATTTTTGATTTTGGACATGAGCATTACACACAGTATTATGAGACTATGAACAGTGGTGCCTTGCAAGATGGGATGAAATGACGTTGCACTTGTTTTGACTTTGAATTCACAGCTAAGGGTGTGTTTATAAAGTTATGCACTTATTGTTGGACTAATTAACAACTCTGATCTGTTAAGAACAATGAGATAAATTTCTCTGTTGCCTGGGCAATGCCCAAAAATGGATATTTGTGCCAAGTTGCTGTCTTTAGATAAATAGTAGAATAACATTTTTTTTTCAGCTGCTCACTGTGGGGCTGTAAGAAATGTATTTTAATTAGGTCCAAGTACAGCAATACTGTCAATAAATCTTTAATAGTAAATGCTGCCCATCGCTTATTATGGTTTTGTATGCTGATGCATTAAAGTGGATGCTTTTTTCCCAACCAAAGATGAACCTTCTGAAGTACTCCATGAAAGACCGTCCCTAAACCACTTGCCCTGTTTGGATTTTTTCACCAATGAGTGGGGCTATGTTTTGTGCAAAATACATTATGTGGCCGTATTTTTCATCGCAAGCAGATGACTGAAGTATACAAAGACAGTCTATAACTGTTGGGTGGAGTGGCTGGCTGTGGATGAAAACAACTTATTCTCTTGTCATTTGTTCAGTTTAAAGTCTGGCTTTAAGGACTACTGTGCATTTGTGTGAACTAAGTTGGAATATTTAATGTTTTACTATAATTTGTGTATCATAATATGTGATCTTATATCAGCACTACAAAAGGGGAGTGCTGAAGTACAGAGAAAAAAAATGGACTGCAACTACAAGAGAAGAGTGAATCCTGTTTGCAGTGGGGCAAGCCCCCCTACACCACAAGTTTATATATACCGACTCCGAGATTATCATACCTCACAGTAAATGGAATATTCAAAGAAACGGCCATCTCATACTTAACATATCCAAGTCCATTTTTTCAGCCATTCAGTCTCTCTAGCAGCTCCTGACATTTCAAATGGCTACTTCAGAAAAACATGCCAATGCAAAACAATGGTTATTCTAACAATTTTCTATGAAACAGCAATATTTAAAAGATGCCCATTCTTTTGGGCCTTTGTACCTCACTAAATTTTGTCTTTGCCCCAATTCTCATGCTTAGAGGTTGAAAGGTATTATTGTTTTATCAATTTCAGATGAGCTGTACTCAATAAAGTGACTATAACTGCTAGACAGGGGTGGGAGTGATTTGGGGATGAAAGTAGCTTACCCTGTTGTCTGCTTATTTTAAACAGTCTGGCTTTTCAAAACTAATGTGCATCTGTGTGAAACAAATTGAAATACTTGAACTACTGTGTGTTTGTGTGAAACAAATGTGAAATAAATAAATGACTTATGAACACAGTAATGTATGTATTTTTACCATTAACAGATATCTGAAGTGTACACAGTCAGCAACTGCAACACATGGGGGCTGTCTGTATATGACAATCGCTGGCCCTGTTGCCAAGGTCAAGTTAATAAAGTCATTAGTACGGCCTCTCAGGACTAGTATGCATTTATATAAAGCAAGTTGTAATAATGTGGACATCTGTTTATCACAATCAGATATTTGAGGAGTTTGCAGTTAAGTGGCTGCAACTGATGGGTACAGATATTGGTGGATTATAGTGTAGCTGTTGGAGTGACTTACATGTCAAAGGGAAGAAGCAAGTTACATAGAAATAATTGGAATTTTAGGGAACAGTACATGCTGAACAATGTTCAGGAGAAAGACTAAGGTTTAAGGCAAGGCAGGAATTGAGCAATTTCTGTAATATTATAGTGACTAATTGTTAATATGGTTTATTTTCATTTCTATCAATGTATGTGAGTCTGTCTCTTAAGAGCATGTATTCGGGTGGGGCAAGGTACACTTAAACCATCACTGACCTCTTGCTTGGCAGTAATACATGGTGTGCTTAACAGAGTTTTCATGTCTTTCTCCAACAATAAAGACTGGAGCTAGGGCATGTGTCAGACTATTAAAAGCAAGATGGTAAAAGATTGCACATAAATAAATTTTCTTAGTAAACCAGGGGATGGAGATAACACAGAGTATGAGAGACATGTGAGCAAAGACCTATAGATTCCAAGTCTGCAGAAGGTAAGTATTTAGCCCATACAAATCCGCAAACAGCTCCTTTGTTGGTTAAAGGGAAGAAACTAATTACTTATACAGGCAGAGTAGGATTGGCATTTAGACTATTATGGAGACTCCAGGTCATCAAGTAAATTCTGATGGTTAAAAAGTTGACCTAAAAGGAGATCAGCTGAAAACACAGAGATCTCAGAGGTTTGATCACCTGGCAGTGTTTATTAAAGTGCTGTAAGACACTGCTAAAATAACAAACAGCCAATCAAAGCCAAACATTTACAAGTAAGCAGAAAAAAACAGAATTTCTTGAAACCATAAACTTACTAAGAAGGAAAGGAGGGCAATGAGTTAGTCTGTCTTACAAGAACAACTTGTGTAAGTGCCGTAGCATTAGAAAGGGTTACTGTGGAACAATCTCATCTCTCCCTCTGAAGCCTCTTCCTAAGGAGGGTAAGTCACCTTGACAGATAACATTTCAATATCTGAATTATCAAGAGAAGGAGATGCTATTATCTAAGGCAAGTGTTGGGAAGCAGTTTCTGTTATACAGGAACGTGTGCATTTTTACCATGACTATACAGGAGAGGTAACAGTTAGAAAAAGAGCATTTGCTGAGTTTAGACCCCTTATGCCCACATAATTAATTTTAACTAGTTTCAGGTTATCTAGCTAACTTGAGACTCAAGTGACAAAGAGTAAAATCAATTTGAGAGTCCAGAAACAGCACTATGCATCCTTTAGTCTGTGCTACAGGTTCAAAAGGTAGAAATAGGGCCATCAGCACAACCAGGAAAATACTGCCAATAGTTGTGAATACATGTGATGGAATGAAGCAACCCACAGGCCAGGGAAGTCTGCGACAGTTGTATACAACCCAAATAATGTGCACATGAAAAGTCTCAATACCGCATTCCAGGAATCTACAATGGAATGCGGTGGAGAGTTATACTTGTAATTGTGCAGAACAAAAATGCTGCAGTAGAGGAAACTGAAATGTAAAACGATGAAAGAACAGAGTTTGGAGTCCGGCCTTGGAAGGAAAGGGGCCTTAGCAAGCCAATACTCAAATTCTTCACTCTGGTGTAAACTAATAAGTGGACGGGAACATCGGGCAGGTAAAGGGCAAAAATGCAACATCCTCTGATGAGTAAGGGATATGAATTTAACAGCTGCATCTTGAACCCAGGAAGTAGACAGTGCCTGCACTGGGATTAGTAGTTTCTGAGGTCGACAGGAGTTCAAATATGCTCTTGCTTACTTATATGTACGCTTAGTGGCTCACTGGCTGTTTGGAAGTGACTGAACCTTACTACTTTTTTCATTATTATAGAAGTCATTACTAACAGAAGTTTCAATCACTTGTACTACTTCATTTTGTAAATGCGAACATCTTTTAGGTGCGGACAGCAATATTATTGCTATCTATTGATGTTAAACATAGTTTCACTTTGCCCTTGTTTATTGTTGTTGACTAAAATTGTTGCTTTCTTTAAGTACTGGCTGAAATAGTAGTCACGGTTTGGGTGAAATGCATAATTAGTTGCTTAGGTTTTCTTATAATTTACTAAATGACTGCTTAGATATTGTTTACACTTAACATTACATGTTTCAATTCAAAACAAAAAATAAATGCAACTTGGAACTTAACTTACTGAAACTGCTGAAAGGAGATGCTGTGATGTAAGAATTAAAATTTGCTCGATGGTATCAACACTGTCTAGTGCATTTTACAGAGGCCTTGTGGAAGCAAGCTTGATGGCCACCTCAAAACTGGGTGGGGAAGACCGCCTGTCTTTGCAAACCTATCTTTTTGGGTATAGCAAGCTGGAAGTTCACAATAATAAAGTAGATGGGCTGCCAAACCTTATTTTTGACAGTATCTACGAGTGTATTACAGATGCACCAGAAGTTTTTACTAGATTTTTAGAGGACTTATATTTGATGACTGGAGGTAATGCGTCAAAAGTAATAGGCTGGGATTTCTATTTAATTTTGAGCCTGCTTGAGATTATTGAGGTTTTATCAGTCCCACATCTAAACAGACATTTTAAATCCAAAAAAGTATTTATACATAGGATGAAAAACTTGGGACTAAATGACCTCTAGCAATTACTGAATGAGGGGGAACTGGGATATACACACTCGGGTGCTGGGGGCTGCAGAGAAGAGATCTCTCACAGCAGATTAGATTACTGGATTCTTCCTAAAAGTTTGTTATCCACTACTGGATTCTTCCTCTATTGTTGTTATCCAAACTAAACTGGCATCAGTTATGCTCATGATGACCACAGAGGCCCAGATGAATCTTTGCTCATTATGACATAGTGTTTGAGTTTTAGATAGAATCAAAGAAGCATCTGCAATATGGCTAAGGTGAGAATGAATCAAGAGACTAGATAAGCATATAAGAACTAAAGGAGAAGCTACAAAGTAAGGGTGTCAGAACCAAGTTTATACACCTAGACACAGTGATCAAATTTAAACAAATTAAATTGGTCTTAGCAACAGTAATGCAGCTTAGCAGTGAATTATGCTTGCAAAGAGAGTGAACCCGTAAGCTTGGGCCATGGGGGAAATCATCTGACCAGCTCCTTCCATTCTGACCTAAGCAGATTATACTCCACACACAGGTAGTTGTCATCAAAACCCAAAAAGGAAAACAGTTCTCAATCTGACATTAACAATGTATTCAATGAGTTTTACATAGGCTTGTATGCAGAAAAGGGGAAGTTAACCACAAAGTGCAGTGTTCTACTTTGGTAGCACATAACTCATAAGAAGAGGATGGCCAAGTAATCAATGCTGACAAAGTGTCAAGAGCAAATGGTCTGATAGAAAGCATTCACAAAACAGTGAGGCACAATGTAACAGACCGACTCTAAGTTGTATCAAATGATTTTCACAACGAGACTGTCACAACATACTTTTACTGAGTAGAGGATTATAGTAATGCCACAGCCAGGCAAGGACCCAATTAGTGTGGGCAATTACCACCCAATTTTGTTAACAAATGTAGATGTTGCTGCACGTGACAGGGTTAGCTTTTGCAATCCTTGTTTTTTTTTTCTTTGTATAATCTTAGCCAGGCAACTGCTACCCGAACTTCCATATGCTGTAAACCCTAATCAGACACATTTTATAAAGAGATGTTCAATTACTGGCCACTTAAGGATTTTATGCAGATATGAAAGCTGATGTCCAACAGTAGCTCTGTTGGTAGAAGTATAATGAACATAGAAATGAAGACTTTTTGTGGACCAAAGCATAAAATACATGCAATCAAACTAAAATGCACAGTCTGTGTTCTTGCAGATGAAGAGCTACTAAAACATAGTGCATATACATGCTATGCTGAAAGCACATTTACCTGAAGAGCACTACAAAGTAGTACCACAATAAAAAAATACACTTCTCTAGTACGGGGAGCCTCCTTGAGAAATACTGTGAGTTTCTGTGTCATCAAAATGTAGATTACTCACTGTAATAATCAACTTCGCTTTACTCAGTGGATGGCTGTATTCAAGGTGTCAGTCTTGCATCTCCAAAGTTTCTGGATTTACAACTACCAAAGCACTGGTGTGGTCACTTTCTAACAGCAATAATGCTCTCAGAGGTAGGACATACAGGGAAATACTAGACCTTCCAAGCCAGGGGTGAATGGGCCTTCTGCATGCAAAGACATACCTTACAACACCACTGGACAGTCCGTTATTAAACCATTATGCTTATCTTGTCAGCATAATTGTTGAAAGCTGTCCACTGCCTTAGATACTCACTGCCTATGATACAGTGACCAGATACTAGAGCTTCATAAAATCTGTAGTAAGCACACTGTAAGACTGAGCCTGTGGCTGTCAGAGTACAAGAGAAGACAACTCAGAGTGGCTGGATGACACAATCAGCACTCTTAGAAAATGTCTGGATTCTGGGCCCCACGGCTAACTGTAAAAACAGCACCACTGAGCATGCATTTCAGAAGCAATGTTCCACAGCTTATCCCAGCTTGCTCCAGAAAAGCACACCTTAAATGAAGGGCATGGGACAACTAACCATTCCACACTGGTATTTATAAGACTTTGAGCCTCTTTAAAGGTGGAATCCTCAGAACAGGAACCATGGGAGAAACCTAGCTTTGTCAAGCTCTAGTTTAGGGAGTTATGTTGTTTCTGATTCAGCCATGGCTTAAGATTCAAAATGAGGTAGAGGCAACCACCTCTAGCCATAACTTCTAGATCCACTCCCACATATGAGAAGGGGTCACAAAACTTGCATACTTGAGCAATAATGAATGATTGGAGGGCATTGCATGACAAGGGAATGAACTGCAAAGTTGGCATCAGGAATTAAGAGTCCACCATACTATGCAAGTCCTATGGCTGGCAAACACTAATGTATCACTTTTGCATACTAGCTCAGCCATGAATATAATTTTAAATTCAAACAGAGCAATAAAGAAGTTCATGCCAAAGATCAGGTATTGGTGGGTCTGCAGGGTCAGTAGTGACTCACAATTGCGCAAAAAAACAGCCAGGGAACAGAAAGAATTAAATTCCCCGAGACCAAATACAGATCTAGAAATGTATCCCAATGACAAAAACTGCATGTCTGCAAGTGTTGTAATACAAATATATGTTAAAAATGCAAAGTAAGTACTATCCTATTACACACCCATGAGCTTGTAAAACATGTAGGATCATTTCTATTTCCAGAGGGAAATTTTATGTACAGTAATATAATGCACAACGAAGCACAGAAGCATTTCTATGCACTTTAATACACACTGCATATGTGTACGTCCAATTTCAGGAAGGCACAGTACAATGGAAAACAGAGTCTATTACTGCTGTTATTTTTTAACCACAACAATTTTATCTAAGGCAAGAGTTACAGGGAAATAATAAACCTTCCAGGAGAATGAGCCTTCTGCTGTCTCAACACAAACAGAAGCAAATACAGTGATGTGTAGATGGGTTCAGGTGTGTTCTTACCATATCAGATGCTGTTGTTGTGTCTTTCGGCTTTTCCTGGTTAGGAGTCGCCACAGCGGAACTCCAGTCTGCTAATGATTGGCAGTAGATTTTCACGTGCCGAGTTGCCGGCCCTGACACACAACCTTCAATGAAGATACGCCCATTCACGCATGTCTCCACACAGAAGACACTCTAGCTGAGAATCGAACAGGACGTCTTACTGTGAGGCAACGACGCTACCACAGCACCACCACCGCAGTAACGCTCATTAACGTGTCTCACAGTTGGGCTTATCTCTGCCAGTCAGCAAACTGCATCCCTTACAATGATGATCTGGCACACCTACAGTTACAAAGTGATACACAAGTATAAATTAGCTTGTACGAAAAATAGTCAGAGCTGGTTGGAGATCTCTGACTCATTGATGAAGTACCTTTTCAAAGATCAACTGATATAACAAGAAGTATAGTTGTGTGAAGATCTCACTGCAAGAGTAAATGTTCAGTAATACTAATCACAGCTGTAGTCATGTTTCACATGATGAAATTTCGACCATGGCTAGAACTCAAAAGCAGTTCTGACCTTCCATTTTCAGATGTTAGGAAATCCCCACTTCCTCAAGACTGCACTGTTAATCCAGCAATAAAGGAAAAAATAACCCACTCCATCTTGTGCTCATTTCTGGGTATCTGGAGAACCACCAAATGTGTCTGTGACCTTATTAAACAGCAAAGAGAAAAAGGGGAAAGAGTCTAGGACTTAAGGAGGCCCCCTTTTCACCTTTAGGAGTCATTCCTACTCTACAACATGACTGTGCCCATTAACCTGAATGCCACAGATATAAATAGCCATGACAACCCCAAGGTCCCTTTTTCTTGAATGGGATACTTTCTTAAACGTTGGTCATGTTTCTTTGGTCCCTCTGACTCAAGAAACATACACTACTCATCATTACAACTAAAGAATGCATGTATGCATAACAGGAAGGTGAACATTGATTTCCATAGCTAAAGAGGAAAGCCCACCAAAAGATATGTAAATATACACAGACCGGATATTTTCTTAACTACTGGGAAGCTAAGACGGCCAAAGTTCAAGAGGTGCACCTAATATGAATGCAAGTGGAGATAAAAACATGATCCCAGGCAGCTGGATCTGTGGCACACACGGATAAAGCCCTTACTACAAACTAGATGACCAGAGTTTGAATACATTCTTGGGCATTACAGGATCCAGGTGGGGGAAGAGGGGAGGCGAGTGTCTGAGGCCAGCTCTCCCTTCCTGGCTGCAAGGCTTGGTGGTTCCAGTCAGTGTCTGCATTCAGAAGAGGCTTCCTCAGGCCAGCAGTGCAGCACAGAGTGGGGATGCTAACTTGGTCTAACCAAGCCAGTGGTGGTAGCCCTTGATGTGCATGCAGGTGGAAACATGCACACACACTAAGACTTTAGAAGGCCTTCACAATGATGTGGTTCCCATGTCAGACACCTATGGGCAGGGTAGGTTTAAGCGAAAAACACTCCTACAGTCTTCATATGCAAAGAAGGCAGCCAGTGTGAGGGAGGGTTCCATAAAGTTCTCAAAATCTGGGGACAATTATGTCTATTTAGAAACACACAGACCCAATCTAGGGGGAGGGTGTTGTAGCCAGACCCAGAGGTCATCAGGATGAGGAAACCCCTCCCTCAGCAGTAGGTAGAAGTGGTAGAGGCAAGGGCAAAAAATCCTCCATGGCTGCCTGGATAACAACCCCTTACAGTCAGCACAAGCTCAATGCAGGTAATACACCTTGCATTTGAGAATGAATGGGCTTAAGACCAACAAGGGCTGACGATTAGCATGCATTCCAGGAAAAATGTTATAAAAGGGGCATTGTATAAAAAGCTGGGGCCAAATGGGTAAGAATTTCTAATGCATTAGTGATCTCTCTAATCAAGAATATAGAACTTATGTTCATACAATAGTGTTCTGCATTTTTACTCATGTCAGTGTTTGCTATTTAGAACATTCAATGTTCTAATATAGACCTGATGATTCAGAAATAGAGGAAAAGTACAGTTTTGTACCTACCATAAATGTAGATGTCCGAACTGGATAGCATCTGCAGTCATAACAAATGGGTTGTCCTGTCGTCAGGCAGCCCTTCGGTCGGCCGGATTCCAAAGTCTGGGTCCGGCTTTGGCTGATGTCGCACTTCACCCGACGTCATCTCTGCTGGTCTTCGGGTATAAAGGCATCAGCCGAGCCATTTTCCTCAGTGTTTCTTGCCCCAGATGCCAGTTGCCCTCTTGGAAGGCTAAATTTTGGATAAATGCCAATGTTTCCAAAAGGTAGAAGGCAAACACAAAAAGTAAGCATGTATGTACATATATACAAACAAATACACCATAAGAGACTCCCCCCCCCCCCCAGCTAGCTATTAGGAGGGTAAATACCCTAGGAGTACCACAGAGGGGAAGGAGGGAGGGTAATCCTGACTGCAGATGCTATCCAGTTCGGACATCTACATTTATGGTAGGTACAAAACTGTACTATGTCCTTCATGGATGCATCTGCAGTCATAACAAATGGGTAGAATACCATAGCCAACTAGGGGAGGAGGAAGAAAAATTATGGTGTGGTTAGGATCCCTTGCAGTACAGCAGTGGCAAACCCTGCTCGGGATCTAGAATATAGAAGTAAATTATAATGCTTGGCAAATGTATGCACGGAGGTCCAAGTAGCCGCCTCAATAATGTCCTTGGTTGCCACTCCTCGTAAGAAAGCTGTGGTAGTGGCTGTAGCCCTTGTAGAATGAGGCCTTATGTTCTGTGGAATTGGTTTTCCATGGTAGGAGTAACAGAATCTTATGCAATTTCCTATCCATTTGGAGATTGTATGTTTGGAAATTGCTTTTCCTTCCCTTCCTGTTGCATAGGCTACAAAAAGCTGGTCAGTTTTTCTGTTACTTTTGGTTCTGTCCAGGTAGTAGCGTAGCTGTCTATGTACATCCAAGGTATGCAGCATTCTTTCCCCTCTGTTTTGTGGACTGGGAAAGAAGGTAGGTAGGTGGATTGCCTGGTTTAAAGACACTCTGGATACCACCTTAGGCATAAATGTAGGATTAGTTCTCATGGACACCCTATCTTGATGGAAGATTAGGAAGGGTTGTACTGCCATTAAGGCCTGTAGTTCGAAACCCTCCTTGCTGAGGTAATTGCCAGTAGGAAAGCAGTTTTCCATGACAGGTGTTGTAGATCTGCTGTTGCTGCTGGTTCAAACGGAGGGAGTGTCAACTTTTCTAGCACAAAGTTCAAGTCCCATGCTGGTAATGCTGGTTTCCTAGGAGGTTTTACATTCTTGATCCCTCTGAGGAACTGCCTGAGTAGAGGATGTGAAAAGACAGGTGGATCAAAGCTGTATTCTGCTGAAATAGCTGATGCATGTATCTTGATGGAGGAATAGGACAGGCCTGTATGTAGAAGCTCTGCCAAATACTCCAGAATGTTAGCAATATCTATGTTCGACACATCTTTTCCTCTTTCAGTACTCCAAATGACAAACCTTTTCCATTTTCCTGCATAGTTCCTTCTTGTTGAAGGTCTGGGCTTCAAGGATAATGTCTTTAACCCTTTGGGAAAGATCTGGGTTAGTTGCTGCTATGTGATGTTCCAGGCAGTCAGTTGCAAGGTTTTTAGGTTTGGATGCATGATGTTGTAGATTGTTCTGAGTTAACATCAAAGGCATCAGGGTATTGACCACATTTTCTCTCGAGACATGCTCCTCAGCAATGGGTACCAGTGTCGTCTTAGCCAGTTCGGAGCTATCAGGATTATCCTTGGACGTTCCTCTTTGATTTTCAGTAGTACCTTGTGTATCAAGGGAAGAGGTGGAAATGCATATGCTGTCAGGCCTTTCCAGCTGAAGGAGAGACTCCACCTTCCATGCAAGTGGGTGGAATGTCCTTGTGCAGAATTTTTTGAGCTGGTGATTGAGTGGGGAAGCGAATAGATCTATTTGTGGCATTCCCCATTTCTTTGTGATGGTCTTGAAGATGTCCGGTGTAGCATCCATTCGTGAGCATCCGAGGTGGTTCTGCTTAACATGTCTGCTAGGTGTTCTCTTTTCCCGGTACAAATATTGCCTGTAACTGGATGTTGTAGCTGAGAGCCAGATTCCAAAGGTCCAAAGTCATTCTGCATAGGGGTATGAATGAGTGCCTCCCTGTTTGTTGATGTACCACATGATAAGCTTAAGACTAAAGGAGAAGCTACAAAGTAAGGGTGTCAGAACCAAGTTTATACACCTAGACACAGTGATCAAATTTAAACAAATTAAATTGGTCTTAGCAACAGTAATGCAGCTTAGCAGTGAATTATGCTTGCAAAGAGAGTGAACCCGTAAGCTTGGGCCATGGGGAATCATCTGACCAGCTCCTTCCATTCTGACCTAAGCAGATTATACTCACACACAGGTAGTTGTCATCAAAACCCAAAAAGGAAAACAGTTCTCAATCTGACATTAACAATGTATTCAATGAGTTTTACATAGGCTTGTATGCAGAAAAGGGGAAGTTAACCACAAAGTGCAGTGTTCTACTTTGGTAGCACATAACTCATAAGAAGAGGATGGCCAAGTAATCAATGCTGACAAAGTGTCAAGAGCAAATGGTCTGATAGAAAGCATTCACAAAACAGTGAGGCACAATGTAACAGACCGACTCTAAGTTGTATCAAATGATTTTCACAACGAGACTGTCACAACATACTTTTACTGAGTAGAGGATTATAGTAATGTCACAGCCAGGCAAGGACCCAATTAGTGTGGGCAATTACCACACAATTTTGTTAACAAATGTAGATGTTGTTGCACGTGACAGGGTTAGCTTTTGCAATCCTTGTTTTTTTTTTTCTTTGTATAATCTTAGCCAGGCAACTGCTACCCAAACTTCCATATGCTGTAAACCCTAATCAGACACATTTTATAAAGAGATGTTCAATTACTGGCCACTTAAGGATTTTATGCAGATATGAAAGCTGATGTCCAACAGTAGCTCTGTTGGTAGAAGTATAATGAACATAGAAATGAAGACGTTGTGGACCAAAGCATAAAATACATGCAATCAAACTAAAATGCAGAGTCTGTGTTCTTGTAGATGAAGAGCTACTAAAACATAGTGCATATACATGCTATGCTGAAAGCACATTTACCTGAAGAGCACTACAAAGTAGTACCACAATAAAAAAATACACTTCTCTAGTACGGGGACCCTCCTTGAGAAATACTGTGAGTTTCTGTGTCATCAAAATGTAGATTGCTCACTGTAATAATCAACTTCACTTTACTCAATGGATGGCTGTATTCAAGGTGTCAGTCTTGCATCTTCAAAGTTTCTGGATTTACAACTACCAAAGCACTGGTGTGGTCACTTTCTAACAGCAATAATGCTCTCAGAGGTAGGACATACAGGGAAATACTAGACCTTCTAAGCCAGGGGTGAATGGGCCTTCTGCATGCAAAGACATACCTTACAACACCACTGGACAGTCCGTTATTAAACCATTATGCTTATCTTGTCAGCATAATTGTTGAAACCTGTCCACTGCCTTAGATACTCACTGCCTATGATACAGTGACCAGATACTAGAGCTTCATAAAATCTGTAGTAAGCACACTGTAAGACTGAGCCTGTGGCTGTCAGAGTACAAGAGAAGACAACTCAGAGTGGCTGGATGACACAATCAGCATTCTTAGAAAATGTCTGGATTCTGGGCCCCACGGCTAACTGTAAAAACAGCACCACTGAGCATGCATTTCAGTAGCAATGTTCCACAGCTTATCCCAGCTTGCTGCAGAAAAGCACACCTTAAATGAAGGGCATGGGACAGCTGACCATTCCACACTGGTATTTATAAGACTTTGAGCCTCTTTAAAGGTGAAATCCTCAGAACAGGAACCATGGGAGAAACCTAGCTTTGTCAAGCTCTAGTTTAGGGAGTTATGTTGTTTCTGATTCAGCCATGGCTTAAGATTCAAAATGAGGTAGAGGCAACCACCTCTGGCCATAACTTCTAGATCCACTCCCACATATGAGAAGGGGTCACAAAACTTGCATACTTGAGCAATAATGAATGATTGGAGGGCATTGCTGACAAGGGAATGAACTGCAAAGTTGGCATCAGGAATTAAGAGTCCACCATGGTATGCAAGTCCTACGGCTGGCAAACACTAATGTATCACTTTTGCATACTAGCTCAGCCATGAATATAATTTTAAATTCAAACAGAGCAATAAAGAAGTTCATGCCAAAGATCAGGTATTGGTGGGTCTGCAGGGTCAGTAGTGACTCACAATTGCGCAAAAAAACAGCCAGGGAACAGAAAGAATTAAATTCCCGAGACCAAATACAGATCTAGAAATGTATCCCAATGACAAAACTGCATGTCTGCAAGTGTTGTAATACAATAGTATGTCAAATGTACATCCGTATCACACCCCCTCTTTGTGGAGGGAAAAAGGTAGGTAGGATGCCTTTTAACACTCTGGTACCACTAGGCATAAATGAGATTATTATGCTCTTTTTTTTTTTTTTTTTTTTTTTTTTTTTTTTTTTTTTTTTTTTTTTTTTTTTTTTTTTTTTTTTTTTTTTTTTTTTTTTTTTTTTTTTTTTTTATTTTTTTTTTTTTTTTTTTTTTTTTTTTGGGGGGGGGGGGGGGGGGGGGGGGGGGGGGGGGGGGGGGGGGGGGGGGGGGGGGGGGGGGGGGGGGGGGGGGGGGGGGGGGGGGGGGGGGGAAAAATCTGGGTTAGTTGCTGCTATGTGATGTTCCAGGCAGTCAGTTGCAAGGTTTTAGGTTTGGATGCATGATGTTGTAGTTGTTCTGAGTTAACATCAAAGGCATCAGGGTATTGACCACATTTTCTCCGAGACATGCTCCTCAGCAATGGGTACCAGTGTTGTCTTGGCCAGTTCGGAGCTATCAGGATTATCCTTGGACGTTCCTCTTTGATTTTCAGTAGTACCTTGTGTATCAAGGGAAGAGGTGGAAATGCATATGCTGTCAGGCCTTTCCAGCTGAAGGAGAGAATCCACCTTCCATGCAAGTGGGTGGAATGTCCTTGTGCAGAATTTTTTGAGCTGGTGATTGAGTGGGGAGGCGAATAGATCTATTTGTGGCATTCCCCATTTCTTTGTGATGGTCTTGAAGATGTCCGGG
This sequence comes from Protopterus annectens, assembly GCF_019279795.1. Lineage (NCBI taxonomy): Eukaryota > Metazoa > Chordata > Ceratodontiformes > Protopteridae > Protopterus > Protopterus annectens. The sequence continues at coordinate 492,135,331 of NC_056725.1, read as the reverse complement.
TGTAGCATCCATTCGTGAGCATCCGAGGTGGTTCTGCTTAACATGTCTGCTAGGGTGTTTCTTTTCCCGGTACAAATATTGCCTGTAACTGGATGTTGTAGCTGAGAGCCAGATTCCAAAGGTCCAAAGTCATTCTGCATAGGGGTATGAATGAGTGCCTCCCTGTTTGTTGATGTACCACATGACTGTGGTGTTGTCTGTCCTTATCATCAAATGGCCTTCTTTGAGGAATGGTCTGAATTTTTGGATTGCCAGTTTTACTGCCAGCATTTCTTTTTGGTTTATGTGCAGGTGCAGCTGGTCCTGAGTCCACAATCCTTGTACGCATTTGTCCAGCATGTGCACCCCCCATCCTAGGTCTGAGGCATCTGTTGTGATGGTTTGGCTTGTTTGAAAGCTGTGGAAGGGTAGGCCTGGGTTTGACTGGCATGCTTGAGCCCACCATAGGAACTCCTGTTTTAGGCATGGGATTAGTGGTATTTCTGTTTCTAAGCTGTGCCTGTGTTGAGACCATAAATTCTTTAGGTACCACTGTAGCTTTCTCATATGCAGTCTGGCATGTGGGACCAAGATTATGCATGATGCCATGAAGCCCAAGGCCTGCAGAACTTTTCTTGCTGTTAGTTTGTTCTGCTTTGTTAATGCCAAGAAGTAAAGAGGGAGTTCTTTTGTTTTTCTGCAGTTAGGAATGCCATTTGTTTTACTGTGTCCAATTCACCCAAGAATGTTCTTGTTTGGGATGGTATCAGCCTTGACTTTTGTAAATTGACTGTGTATCCCAGGGCTTGTAGCAAGTAAATGACCCTTTGTAAATCTGTTGTCAGCTTGCTTTTGTTGTCGCTTGTAACAGGCAGTCGTCCAGGTATGGATAAATTTGGATTCCCTGTAGTCTGCAGTGAGCGATTACTGATGCCAGGCATTTTGTGAATACTCTGGTCGCAGTAGATAAGCCAAAGGGCAATGCTGAGAATTGATAATGCTCTGATCCTGCAAGAAATCTGAGGTATCTTCTGCAATTTGGTCGAATGGGGACGTGCAGGTATGCCTCCTTGAGATCTAGAGTTACCAGCCAACACTCCTTGCCCAGCATGGGAAGAAGTTGCTGTAGGGTCAGCATTTTGAATTTTGGGACAATGATGTATGTGTTTAAGATGGACAGGTCGAGAATAGGTCTCCAACTTTTTCTTTTCTTGGTACTAGGAAGAGTCTGGAGTAGAAATACTAGACCTTCTAAGCCAGGGGTGAATGGGCCTTCTGCATGCAAAGACATACCTTACAACACCACTGGACAGTCCGTTATTAAACCATTATGCTTATCTTGTCAGCATAATTGTTGAAACTGTCCACTGCCTTAGATACTCACTGCCTATGATACAGTGACCAGATACTAGAGCTTCATAAAATCTGTAGTAAGCACACTGTAAGACTGAGCCTGTGGCTGTCAGAGTACAAGAGAAGACAACTCAGAGTGGCTGGATGACACAATCAGCACTCCTAGAAAATGGCTGGATTGTGGGCCCCACGGCTAACTGTAAAAACAGCACCACTGAGCATGCATTTCAGTAGCAATGTTCCACAGCTTATCCCAGCTTGCTGCAGAAAAGCACACCTTAAATGAAGGGCATGGGACAGCTGACCATTCCACACTGGTATTTATAAGACTTTGAGCCTCTTTAAAGGTGAAATCCTCAGAACAGGAACCATGGGAGAAACCTAGCTTTGTCAAGCTCTAGTTTAGGGAGTTATGTTGTTTCTGATTCAGCCATGGCTTAAGATTCAAAATGAGGTAGAGGCAACCACCTCTGGCCATAACTTCTAGATCCACTCCCACATATGAGAAGGGGTCACAAAACTTGCATACTTGAGCAATAATGAATGATTGGAGGGCATTGCATGACAAGGGAATGAACTGCAAAGTTGGCATCAGGAATTAAGAGTCCACCATACTATGCAAGTCCTATGGCTGGCAAACACTAATGTATCACTTTTGCATACTAGCTCAGCCATGAATATAATTTTAAATTCAAACAGAGCAATAAAGAAGTTCATGCCAAAGATCAGGTATTGGTGGGTCTGCAGGGTCAGTAGTGACTCACAATTGCGCAAAAAAACAGCCAGGGAACAGAAAGAATTCAATTCCCCGAGACCAAGTACAGATCTAGAAGTGTATCCCAATGACAAAAACTGCATGTCTGCAAGTGTTGTAATACAAATATATGTTAAAAATGCAAAGTAAGTACTATCCTATTACACACCCATGAGCTTGTAAAACATGTAGGATCATTTCTATTTCCAGAGGGAAATTTTATGTACAGTAATATAATGCACAACGAAGCACAGAAGCATTTCTATGCACTTTAATACACACTGCATATGTGTACGCCCAATTTCAGGAAGGCACAGTACAATGGAAAACAGAGTCTATTACTGCTGTTATTTTTTAACCACAACAATTTTATCTAAGGCAAGAGTTACAGGGAAATAATGAACCTTCCAGGAGAATGAGCCTTCTGCTGTCTCAACACAAACAGAAGCAAATACAGTGATGTGTAGATGGGTTCAGGTGTGTTCTTACCATATCAGATGTTGTTGTGGTGTCTTTCGGCTTTTCCTGGTTAGGGGTCGCCACAGCGGAACTGCAGTCCGCTAATGATTGGCAGTAGATTTTCACGTGCAGAGTTGCTGGCCCTGACACACAACCTTCAATGAAGACGCCATTCACGCATGTCTCCACACAGAAGACGCTCTAGCTGAGAATCGAACAGGTCGTCTTACTGTGAGGCAGCAACGCTACCACAGCACCACCACCGCAGTAATGCTCATTAATGTGTCTCACAGTTGGGATCATCTCTGCCAGTCAGCAAACTGCATCCCTTACAACGATGATCTGGCACACCTACAGTTACAAAGTGATACACAAGTATAAATTAGCTTGTACAAAAAATAGTCAGAGCTGGTTGGAGATCTCTGACTCATTGATGAAGTACCTTTTCAAAGATCAACTGATATAACAAGAAGTATAGTTGTGTGAAGATCTCACTGCAAGAGTAAATGTTCAGTAATACTAATCACAGCTGTAGTCATGTTTCACATGATGAAATTTCGACCATGGCTAGAACTCAAAAGCAGTCCTGACCTTCCATTTTCAGATGTTAGGAAATCCCCACTTCCTCAAGACTGCACTGTTAATCCAGCAATAAAGGAAAAAATAACCCACTCCATCTTGTGCTCATTTCTGGGTATCTGGAGAACCACCAAATGTGTCTGTGACCTTATTAAACAGCAAAGAGAAAAAGGGGTAAGAGTCTAGGACTTAAGGAGGCCCCCCTTTTCACCTTTAGGAGTCATTCCTACTCTACAACATGACTGTGCCCATTAACCTGAATGCCACAGATATAAATAGCCATGACAACCCAAGGTCCCTTTTTCTGAATGGGATACTTTCTTAACTTTGGTCATGTTTCTTTGGTCCTCTCTTAAGAAGGTCTGAATTTTGGGGGGGGGGGGGGGGGAAAAAAAAAAAAAAAAACCTAGGTCTGAGGCATCCCCCCCCCCCCCCCCCCCCCCCCCCCCCCCCCCCCCCCCTTTTTTTTTTTTTTTTTTTTTTTTTTCTTTTTTTTTTTTTTTTTTTTTTTTTTTTTTTTTTTTTTTTTTTGCTGTTGGTTTGTTCTGCTTTGTTAATGCCAAGAAGTAAAGAGGGAGTTCTTTTGTTTTTCTGCAGTTAGGAATGCCATTTGTTTTACTGTGTCCAATTCACCCAAGAATGTTCTTGTTTGGGATGGTATCAGCCTTGACTTTTGTAAATTGACTGTGTATCCCAGGGCTTGTAGCAAGTAAATGACCCTTTGTAAATCTGTTGTCAGCTTGCTTTTCTTGTCCGCTTGTAACAGGAAGTCGTCCAGGTATGGATAAATTTGGATTCCCTGTAGTCTGCAGTGAGCGATTACTGATGCCAGGCATTTTGTGAATACTCTGGCCGCAGTAGATAAGCCAAAGGGCAATGCTGAGAATTGATAATGCTCTGATCCTGCAAGAAATCTGAGGTATCTTCTGCAATTTGGTCGAATGGGGACGTGCAGGTATGCCTCCTTGAGATCTAGAGTTACCAGCCAACACTCCTTGCCCAGCATGGGAAGAAGTTGCTGTAGGGTCAGCATTTTGAATTTTGGGACAATGATGTATGTGTTTAAGATGGACAGGTCGAGAATAGGTCTCCAACTTTTTCTTTCTTGGAACTAGGAATACTCTGGAGTAAAATCCTTTGCCTCGTTCTGCTACTGGTACTCTTTCCACAGCTCTCATCTTTGTTAATTCCATTATCTGCTGTAGAGCTTCTGTTTTTGATTTGGAGGCAGGTTTGGCATTCTCTTTTTTACTGGTAAGTGTGGAAGTGGAACCGTAGCCTTGGTCTATGGTTTGCAAAATCCACTTGTCTTTGTGATATAGTGCCAATTTTTGAAAATAAGGCTAACTTTCCGCCTAATGGTGCTGCTATTTGCTCCCTGGTAGGCGAGTTAGAGCCAAGTCACTGTGATTGTCCTGTTGCAGTGGTAGTGGTTGTGTCTGTGCCTCGGTTTTGCCTTGCCACTGTCGTCCTCTGTAGGCACCTCCTCTGGATTGATTTCTGCCTCTGAGCGCTATTCCTGCCCCTTTGGGATCTTGTGGAGTCAGGAAAGGACCAATTTTTGGCAGGCCAGTTCCTGCTAAACCTTGGGGCTGAACCTGTAAGAAATCTTTAACTGTTTGTACAGATTTTGCCTTTTCTTCCATTTTCTTCATTACCTGCTGGGCAGGTGTACCAAATAGACTGGCCTTATCCATAGGAGCATCTAATAGCTTTGCTTTAACATGATCCGGTAAGACCTGTTCTTTCAACCATGCATGCCTTCTTATCACTGTGCCAGTCATGGCTGATCTAAATGAAGCCTCCAGTGCATCATAGCCACATTTTAAGAATGGTTACTAACCTGTTGGATGTTATTCACCATTTCTAATACATATTTCTTATCTAAAGATTCATCAGAGGACAGTTTTTAGTTAACTGATCAAGCATAAACTCTTGGTATTGGATCATGTGAAACTGACAGTTTAAAGCTCTAGCTGAGAGAGTAGCAGAGGTGTAAACTTTTTCCCCATCTCTAAGGACCTGGATTCCCTTTCAGAAGGAATAGGGTTTTTGCTGTGGTTGAGGCTACTGCCTTAGGCCCCTGGGATATAGTTTGGGTCTGCAAGTGGGGCCTTGTATAGGTGGTGATGAGTGTCTGGCACCCTGTAAAATCTATCTGGTTTGGCAGGGGCTAGTACTATCCTATTACACACCCATGAGCTTGTAAAACATGTAGGATCATTTCTATGTCCAGAGGGAAATTTTATGTACAGTAATATAATGCACAATGAAGCACAGAAGCATTTCTATGCACTTTAATACACACTGCATATGTGTACGCCCAATTTCAGGAAGGCACAGTACAATGGAAAACAGAGTCTATTACTGCTGTTATTTTTTAACCACAACAATTTTATCTAAGGCAAGAGTTACAGGGAAATAATGAACCTTCCAGGAGAATGAGCCTTCTGCTGTCTCAACACAAACAGAAGCAAATACAGTGATGTGTAGATGGGTTCAGGTGTGTTCTTACCATATCAGATGTTGTTGTGGTGTCTTTCGGCTTTTCCTGGTTAGGGGTCGCCACAGCGGAACTGCAGTCCGCTAATGATTGGCAGTAGATTTTCACGTGCAGAGTTGCTGGCCCTGACACACAACCTTCAATGAAGGTACGCCCATTCACGCATGTCTCCACACAGAAGACGCTCTAGCTGAGAATCGAACAGGTCGTCTTACTGTGAGGCAGCAACGCTACCACAGCACCACCACCGCAGTAATGCTCATTAATGTGTCTCACAGTTGGGATCATCTCTGCCAGTCAGCAAACTGCATCCCTTACAACGATGATCTGGCACACCTACAGTTACAAAGTGATACACAAGTATAAATTAGCTTGTACAAAAAATAGTCAGAGCTGGTTGGAGATCTCTGACTCATTGATGAAGTACCTTTTCAAAGATCAACTGATATAACAAGAAGTATAGTTGTGTGAAGATCTCACTGCAAGAGTAAATGTTCAGTAATACTAATCACAGCTGCAGTCATGTTTCACATGATGAAATTTCGACCATGGCTAGAACTCAAAAGCAGTCCTGACCTTCCATTTTCAGATGTTAGGAAATCCCCACTTCCTCAAGACTGCACTGTTAATCCAGCAATAAAGGAAAAAAATAACCCACTCCATCTTGTGCTCATTTCTGGGTATCTGGAGAACCACCAAATGTGTCTGTGACCTTATTAAACAGCAAAGAGAAAAAGGGGTAAGAGTCTAGGACTTAAGGAGGCCCCCCTTTTCACCTTTAGGAGTCATTCCTACTCTACAACATGACTGTGCCCATTAACCTGAATGCCACAGATATAAATAGCCATGACAACCCAAGGTCCCTTTTTCTTGAATGGGATACTTTCTTAAACTTTGGTCATGTTTCTTTGGTCCCTCTGACTCAAGAAACATACACTACTCATCATTACAACTAAAGAATGCATGTATGCATAACAGGAAGGTGAACATTGATTTCCATAGCTAAAGAGGAAAGCCCACCAAAAGATATGGAAATATACACAGACCGGGTATTTTCTTAACTACTGGGAAGCTAAGACGGCCAAAGTTCAAGAGGTGCACCTAATATGAATGCCAGTGGAGATAAAAACATGATCCCTGGCAGCTGGATCTGTGGCACACAGGGATAAAGCCCTTACTACAGACTATATGACCAGAGTTTGAATACATTCTTGGGCATTAGAGGATCCAGGTGGGGGAAGAGGGGAGGCGAGTGTCTGAGGCCAGCTCTCCCTTCCTGGCTTCAAGGCTTGGTGGTTCCAGTCAGTGTCTGCATTCAAAGAGGCTTCCTCAGGCCAGCAGTGCAGCACAGAGTGGGGATGCTAACTTGGTCTAACCAAGCCAGTGGTGGTAGCCCTTGATGTGCATGCAAGTGGAAACATGCATACACACACTAAGAGTTTAGAAGGCCTTCACAGTGATGTGGTTCCCATGTCAGACAATGGGCAGGGTAGGTTTATGCGAAAAACACTCCTACAGTCTTCATATGCAAAGAAGGCAGCCAGTGTGAGGGAGGGTTCCATAAAGTTCTCAAAATCTGGGGACAATTATGTCTATTTAGAAACACACAGACCCAATCTAGGGGGAGGGTGTTGAAGCCAGACCCAGAGGTCATCAGGATGAGGAAACCCCTCCCTCAGCAGTAGGTAGAAGTGGTAGAGGCAAGGGCAAAAAATCCTCCATGGCTGCCTGGATAACAACCCCTTACAGTCAGCACAAGCTCAATGCAGGTAATACACCTTGCATTTGAGAATGAATGGGCTTAAGACCAACAAGGGCTGACGATTAGCATGCATTCCAGGAAAAATGTTATAAAAGGGGCATTGTATAAAAAGCTGGGGCCAAATGGGTAAGAATTTCTAATGCATTAGTGATCTCTCTAATCAAGAATATAGAACTTATGTTCATACAATAATGTTCTGCATTTTCACTCATGTCAGTGTTTGCTATTTAGAACATTCAATGTTCTAATATAGACCTGATGATTCAGAAATAGAGGAAACCATGCATGCTAATACCAGTAAGAAGCCAGAAAGATGATTTTGGATTATGATGTTTGGTCTTCCAGATGAACCCAATTATCAGAGAAAATGTTGACAAATGCAAACAAGCTATTTCTAGGTTTCGGTGTCTTCCCCATGGAGGAATCAGGGAAAAGTTGCTGCATTTGGATCTAGGTGCAGAGAAAAAGGCAGCAGTAAGGTTTGTTCCAGTGTCAGAAAACATTTGAATTCAAGGAGTGCCTGAGAAAATACTTTTAAGGTTATGGCAGGAAGCAGTGGGGCTTGTCTACAAATGAGCTAGCCTCTCCTGAGATGTGGTTGGCTACTAGAAATCGGCTGGATAACAGTCTGTTCCTTGCTCATGGCTTCTTGACACACAGAGTAAGGCCAAGTTCCCCTACGCATACTGAGATACTAAACCACAGCCATGTCGTTGGGGTGGATGTCTATTAATGTCTGGGGCATGAAGACTTGGAAGACTTGAAGGGTAAGAAGGACTGTCCTGATCTCCAGTACAGGATATACAGACTTGCTCTGGTACAGGTCCAGGTACATTAAACCATTTGACATTTACAATGTCTCTGCTGCTAAAGCCCTGAGTAACTGTTAGGGCTTCCCCTAAGTTAGGTTATACAGCTGCATCCACTACTGCAGGTGCTTCTGTATCAGACTGTTAACAGATACTAAAGCAATCTTAAAAGCCACTGTAACACCCTTTTCTGATAGCTGGCAGTGGAGTACTATTGGAATGGCAGGTACCATCACACCCAGTCTCGAGATAAGGATGGCAAGATGTTTTTGTATAAATGTAGAAGTGCAGAAACTTTATTATGAAAGGTGTCCCATTTGATGGAACATGTGTCAAGTTGTCCAAATGTAGCCAGTGAAAGTAAGCAGTTGGGAATAGATATATAGGTTCACAGGTAGGTACTAGGCTATATAAGCCTAGCCAAAAAGGTACCCTGGCTTTCGCCACCCAAGAAAATTATTTTCCTGTACCCCTGTCGAGCAGAGCCACAGAAGTGATCCCAGGGGTGAACTTCCTATTTCCCATCCAATCATCAAAATTTTTCTTGAAGAGTCCTTATGACAAGCTCTGGTTTAACATAGATAGGTAGTCTGTTCCAGAGTATGGGAAGTCTCTGGGACAGGAATCTATCCCTCCAGCATGTTCTGCTTATTGCGGTGACAAGGTTTAGGTCCCTACAGCATGTAGCTCGGAGGGATTGGGATTCTTTAAGTGGAGCATGTCCAACAGCTCTGGGTTTGACATAGCTTTGTATGTTAGGCAGAGATCGCCTCTGAGTAGGCAATATGCAACGGAGTAAAGCTGGAGTTTTTTGAGATGGTCTGCATAGGGCATCTTTTTGATGCCAGTAATCCTCTTTGTGAGGTATTTCTGTGGCCTTTCCAGTTGTTGTAGATGTCTTGTGAGGTACATACCAAAAGGGGAGTTGTACTCTATAATGGGTCTAATGAGTGACGAGTAGAGGGGATCAATGACCTCTTTTTTTCTGGATGAGAAACCTTTTATGATGAGGTGTGCCACGTAGAAGGATTTCCTGACTACTGTGGTGATGTGATTATCAAAGGAGAAACTATAGTCCACCTGTGTCCTAAGGTCTCTTATCACACTTTCGGTGTTAAGTAGACTACCACCTATGTGGTAGTTCATGGGTACAGAGTTTTTACCAAAGGGGATGATAATACACTTTTTTGTATCGAGCTTCAGGCCATGGCTTTGACACCAGGCATCTGTGTCAGTGAGGCCCTTTTGTAGGATGTCCACATCGTTAGGAGTTTCGATTATGGATCCTAGTTTGCAGTCATCTGCAGACTTCATTAGCCAAAGATCTTCTGTGTTAGCCTGTACTTCAGAGAAGTAGATACCAAACAGGAGAGGGCCCAGGACTGAACACTGTGGTACTCCACTTGTCACTGGTCTGAAGTCGGATTTGGAGTCTGCTACTTTCACAGTGTGGGTTGTGTCCATGAGCCAGTTGGCAACCCATCTTGTGACAGAGGGATTTTTAACTAGGTTAGTGAGTTTATCTACAATTCCAGAGTGGGGGATGGTATCGAAAGCCTTGACGAGATCTAGATAGGCTGTGTGAACCAGCTTACCCTTATCTATGGCTTTGGTGACTGCTTCAAAGAAGTTTATCAGGTTTAGGAGACATGATCTGCCTTTTACAAACCCGAACTGGGTGGGGTCGAGAGTTTGGAAATTACCAATGTCTTTGTTTATGAGTTCCATGATGATACCTTCCATGGCCTTGCAGACCAGGCTTGTCAGGCTAATGGGGCAGTAGTTCCCGGGGTCCATCGTGGCTCCCCTTTGTGGAAAGGGATAACTGTTGTGGTGCACCATTCAGTGGGCACAAAGCCTGAGGTGAGGCTATGATTGAACATGGTACTTAGGTGGGGTGCCAATTCATTCTGTAGTTCATGTAGAATGCAGCCTGGGATATTGTCAGGTCCCACGGATGCTGTGTTCTTGGCTTTGGAGAGTGTTTTTTACATGTGCAGCCGTGATTATAGGAACTTTGCATTCTTCCAGTATAGAGATGGGTCCTCTAGAGGGTGAGAGGGGGGTAAAGTTAGCACTTAACCTATCTGCCAGGATGTTGGCAATATCAGTTGGTTCTGTATATTTAGTGCCTATATATATAGTGCCAGTATATCTGGGGCTTTGTGCATTTCGTGGTAACACCCATAAAGCAGAACATCAGTACAAACTCTGAGATCAGTAACTGACTTTGTAAAGATGCAGCCATTAGCAAACTGACACTCAAATAAGGGAATATCTTAGCTTCATGCAGCCTCTGGAGAGCTGCCACAACAAACATGCACTTGGTGAGCACACCGGCAGCTGAGGTGATAAAAGAGTTAACAGCCAATAGTTACTGATTTCTGCCTGAAGCAAAGAAACTTTCTGGCCTCCCTGATAATCGTAACATGGAGGCGTACTTTTTGGAGGTCTAAAGAGTAAATCCAGTCTCCTTCGGATAAACAATGGAAGAATCAAATGCACAGTGACCAATCAAAAGGTTTATCTGGGGATAAAAATTTTTATTATGCCACTTAAGTATATCATGGGTTTGATGTCCTTGGCCATTTTATGGTACTAAAATGAATCAGGAGTAACCTTTTACCATTTCTGGTCAGGTGTGACCTCTTGGATTGCTCTTTTTAAGGAAGCCAAAGGGTCTCCATTCTTCTCACTTGTTTTTCATGGGGTGGGATATCAAGCAAGGGTAATGACTGTGGAGGTGGTGATATGAGGAAATGGGGACATTGCATCATTTAGATAATACTGAGTATATCTACCAGGCCTGGGTGACTAACTACAAAGAAAGGTAGAGTAATTGATTGACCTCTCTCTGTATCCAGAGGACAGTCAAGCAAGGTTTCTGGGTTGCTGCTGGTGGCTATCTGTAGACGGGCTGCAGCCATCTTTTAATAGGTAAGGTCCCCTCCTTCTGGGACTGCCACTTTCCAGTGAGATGGCCTGCATCTTAAGATCTTACTCCATAATGTTGCTTTTTTCTGTTGTGTATCATACCTAAACCATTCAAGGGACTGGCTTCTCTGTGCCTCAAAAAAGAGCAAGGCAGCTGAAACTTAGACTCAGTGAGGAGAGTTTTCTCATATTTTCTCACAATGACATCAAGGCCAAAGACAATGTCCCTGCAAGGAGGAAATCAAAAATGTCAAGAACCAAAACGAAGAGGACTACAACACCAGCACGAACCAGTCCAAGAATGAAGTTTCACAAAAAACCACCATGTTGATAAAACACAGGTCTATTTAGCGCTTTCGTTGGATTATATCCACTGACTTCATCAGAATAATTTACAAGAAATTACACACCTATTTAAATAGACACACAGAATAAAACACATGACTGTTTTCACCAATAAAGTACACAAATTAATTAACTATACAATAGTAGATATTCCTAGTAAAAAAAAAAACTTGCTAGCCAGACTGTTGTGAGAAACACATTGGTAAAAAAACACATTTGTAAAAACAGAATAGTACAGCCTGCCACATAAATAACAGTAAATACGACCACAGTACTTTCCAAAACTAAATGTCATATGAATGAAACCTAAGAAGGCTACCAATACTAATACGGTCATTGAGTCCTTGAGGAACACAGGCATTTAATCGAACCTGCCAACAAAGTTCCCTGAACTCTAAATAATCTTCCCAAAGACCTCCCCTTGGGTCTTTTTTTTTACCCCTTCCACATCTAAAAAGTGAAAAAAGTGTGAGGAATATTTTGAAATATGCTTAAATTGAGCATTACTACCATTACCATTTCTGATGTCCCTGTAATGCTCAAACCTGTTGGCGTTACCCCCTAAAATGGGCAGAATACTCTGTTTCTCTTAAGGGCAACCTCGTTATGTATTTGAGTTACCAAGTACGTAGGATATCCCCTAGCCATAAACATATCAGTAAGTGTCTCACACTGCTGTAAAAAAATCTTCATCTGTACTAACCATCCTGACAATCCTCACTAATTCCTTTTATAATACCTTTCTTAAGGTGTATTGGATGGTTGTTCTCATAATGCAGGAGACTATTACAATAATTAGGCTTCCTGTACAAATTACTAACAAAACATTTTTTTTGTCTAAATCCTTTCTGATGTCCACATCCAAATAATTGATGCCAGAAACATTGTGAACAAAACTAAATTTCAGAAACTCAGTTGTGTGTTGTTAAGGAAACCAATAAAAGATGTAACATCTTCACCAGCGTCATTCCATAAGAAAAACAAATCATCAATATAACGCAAAAATACAGTCCATTTGTTGGAGAACTCAGAATTAAATAAGTACTTTGTCTTCCACATGGGCATGATAATATTTGCGAAAACGGGAGCACAAATGGCTCCCACAGCAATGCTGGTCTTTTGTAAAAAGTACTGCCCTTCAATAAAGACAAAGTTGTTTTTTAATAACATCTCCTTTAGTGTCACCAAAACTGCAACCTCATTGTTATTAAATAAGTGACTTTCAAATTCCTCAAACCACTCCAGACTGAGTATATGCGGAATGACATTATACAAATTGGTTACATCTACTGCAAGAAAACTTAACATTTTCTTGAAAAGTTACACTGTTTAATTTATCCAAAAAAATGCCACGAATCAACACAAATGTGCCTTTCCCCTTTTAGAACATCCTTAAGAGCAAAATCAATACATTTTCCTAATGTATGGGTTTTGGACCCAGAAGCAGTGACAATTGGTCCCATACGGGGGTTCTTCTTATCCTTATGTATCTTTGGAATTCTGAAGATATTTGGAAAGTATAGTTGTGTACACTTACCATAAATGTAGATGTTCGAGTGTATTCACTGTTGCAGTCATCACATTTGGGTTATCTGCCTGCAGGTAGCCCTCAGCCGGCCTGAACACCAGAGTATTGAGATTTCTGCGTCAGATGCTCTCGCTTCTTCCATGATGTCAGGTTGTCAGGGGTATAAAACATGCAGCCGACACTGTTACATCAGTTTTTCTTGCCCCAGATGTCAGGTGCCCCCAAAATATGAAGCAATTATATGATGTGGAACACCCCCAGCAAAAAGCAAATACACATAGTATAAGATATGCCAAACCAAAAAGGATAGCTGAAAGCAAAGACAATCAGGGGCTAGAGAGAGGGTAACCAGGACTGCAACAGTGAATACACTCGAACATCTACATTTATGTAAGTGTACACAACTATACTATGTTCTTCGTGTTTCACTGTTGCAGTCATCACATTTGGGGTATTCCCAAAGCTAAGGAAGGGTAGAGGTAGATTAAGAAGCATTAGGCCTGGCAATCAGGCCCTGTAAGACTGCTGTGGCCAATCCAGCTCTGGAGTTAGAAAAAGTACAGTTTTGTACCTACCATAAATGTAGATGTCCGATAGACATGCAACTGCAGTCATAACATGTGGGTTGTCCTGCCTCAGGCAGCCCTCGGTCAGCCGGATTCCAAAGTCTGGGTCTGACGTCGGCTGATGTCGCATTTCTCTCTGACGTCAGAGCGGCTGGAGTACATAAGCATCAGCCCACGCCATTTTCTTCAGTGTTTCTTGCCCCAGATGCCAGGTGCCCTCCAAGGAAGGCTGTAATCAAATTGGAAGACAAAAACAGGATTCCAAACAAATAAATGAGCAATAAAACAAATACACCATAACAGATATCCCCAGCTAAGAGTAACAGGGATAGGAGTGGACCCTAGGCATAGAGGGGTATGGAGGGAGGGAAAATCCGACTGCAGTTGCATGTCTATCGGACATCTACATTTATGGTAGGTACAAAACTGTACTATGTCCTTCAAGAATGCAACTGCAATCATAACATGTGGGTAGAATACCATAGCTTAGCTGGGGGAGGAGGTATGCTCTAGGAAAAAGATGGTGTGGCAATCAAACCCTGCAGGACTGCCGAAGCAAAGCCTGCTCTGGATCTGGAATATAGAGGGAGATTGTAGTGTTTGGAGAATGTATGCACGGAGCTCCATGTAGCAGCTTCTAGAATGTCCTTGGTAGGCACCCCTCTTAAAAATGCTGTAGAGGTGGCTGTAGCTCTGGTGGAATGTGGTCTGACATTGGCTGGAACAGTCTTTCCATGAAAGGAATAACAGAATCTGATGCAATGTCCAATCCATTTAGAAATAGTCTGTTTTGAAATTGCTTTTCCTTGGACTGCAGGCGTAAACTACAAAGAGTTGTTCAGACTTCCTACTGGCCTTGGTTCTGTCCAGGTAGTATTGAAGTTGTCTGTGAATGTCCAAGGTATGCAAAAGTCTTTCCCCCTTATTCTCAGGATTGGGGAAGAAAGCAGGCGGATGAATGGCTTGATTTAGAGAAACCCTAGATACCACCTTTGGCATAAAAGTAGGGTTGGTCCTTAATGAAACCCTGTCTTTGTGGAAAATAATAAAGGGTGGTATTGCCATTAGGGCCTGTAGCTCTGAAACCCTTCTTGCTGAGGTAATTGCCAACAGGAAAGCTGTCTTCCATGAGAGAAATTGCAAGTCAACTGAAGCTGCTGGCTCAAAAGGAGGTAGAGTCAGTTTTTCTAAGACAAAATTGAGGTACCAGGCTGGCACTGGGGCCTTTCTTGGTGGCTTAATGTTCTTGATTCCCCTGAGGAATTGTCTTAGTAAGGGTGAGAGAAAACAGGAGGATCAGTGTTGTATCTAGCTGAAATAGCAGATGCATGTATCTTTATGGAAGAATATGAGAGGCCGTTCTTTAACATATCTGCCAAATATTCCAAGATAAGTGGGATGTTCAGCAATGATGCATCATGTCCCTTGCTGGTATTCCAATTGCAGAATCTTTTCCACTTTGCTAAGTAAACCTTTCTGGTGGATGGTCTTCGAGCCTCTGTTAGTATCCGCTGAACTTCCTTGGAGAGAGATAAGCTGAAGTTATTTATGGGATCTCCCAGGCTGTTAGCTGCAGTGTCTGAAGGTTTGGATGCAGTGTTTCGAAATTGTGTTGAGTCAAAAGTAGAGGCCACTGAGGGAGGGCCCACCTCCTGGTGTGACATATGCTCCATAGTAGTAGTGGGTACCAGTGTTGTCTTGGCCAATCCGGAGCTATTATGATTCCCTTGGGCTTCTCTGCTTTGATCTTTAGTAATACCGAGGTCATCAGTGGCAGAGGTGGGAATGCATAGATTGCTAGGGAGTTCCAGTTGAATGAGAGGGCATCTATTTTCCAAGCTTTTGGATGGTATGTCCTTGTGCAAAATTTTGGTAGAAGATGGTTGAGGTGAGAGGCAAATAGGTCCACTTCTGGCTTGCCCCATGTCGATGTGAGTTGTCTGAAGGCCTTCGGATGTAACCTCCACTCGTGTGGATCTGTGAAATTCCTGCTTAGGCTGTTCGCCAACACATTGTCTTTTCCTGGAACAAACTGGGATTGTAACTGGATGTTTAGGCTCAGCGATTTCTCCCAAAGCTGCATTGTCAGTCTGCAAAGGGGGTAAGAGTGGGTGCCCCCCTGCTTGTTTATGTACCACATCACAGTGGTGTTGTCTGTCCGTATCATTAAATGGCCTTGCTGGAGTTGGTGTTGAAAAGCCTCGATGGCATGCATTACTGCCAGCATTTCTTTTTGGTTTATATGCAGATGTGTTTCCTTTGGAGACCATTGTCCTTGTATACACCTGCCTTCCATGTGTGCCCCCATCCAAGGTCTGAGGCGTCTGTAGTCATGGTCTGTGTTATCTGTGGTTTTTTGAATGACATACCTGTGTTTTCCTGGCTCACTGAGGCCCACCATAGGAATTCCTTTGTAGGCATGGAATGAGTGGTATGAATGTCTCCAAGTTGTTGCTATGTTGAGACCAAATGCTTTTTGGTACCATTGAAGCTTTCTCATATGTAGTTTTGCTAATGGAACCAGTAGAATGCAGGATGCCATGTAACCCAGGGCCTGTAGGAATCTCCTTGCAGTCATCTGGGTGAGTTTTGCTAAACCTTTGAAGTAATGAGTTAACTTCTCTTGCTTGTCTTCTGTCAGGTAAGCCATCTGAGAGGCTGTGTCTAGTTTGGCTCCTAAGAAGATTATTTGCTGGGATGGCTGCAGTCTTGACTTTTGGAAGTTGACTGTGTATCCCAGAGCTTGAAGTAATCGTATGACATAATCCAGGTTTTTGTCAACATCAATTTGTCGTCCGCTTGTATGAGGCAGTCGCCCAGGTACGGGTAAATTTGTATACCCTGGAGCCTGCAATGAGCAATTACTGAAGCCAGGCATTTTGTAAATACTCTGGGCACAGTAGATAAGCCAAATGGCAATGCTGAGAATTGATAATGCTCTGGCCCTGCAAGAAATCTGAGGTATCTTCTGCAGCTGTGTCTGATAGGGACATGCAGGTATGCCTCCTTGAGGTCCATAGGAATCAGCCACGACTCCTTGCCCAGCATGGGAAGGAGTTGCTGTAGAGTCAGCATTTTGAACTTTGGTACTATGAGAAAGGTGTTTAATGCGGACAAGTCCAGTATTGGTCTCCATTGAGATTCTTTTCTTGGAACAAGGAACAGTCTTGAGTAAAACCCCTGTTCTTGTTCTTGTTGTGGAACTCTTTCTATTGCTTTCATTCGAGTGAACAGAGTGATTTGCTTGATAGCCTCTGCCCTTTGATTTTGTGGTAGGTTTGGCATGCCTTGTTTTCTTGGTAAGGTATGAAAATGAAACCTGTACCCTCGGTCTATAATGTCCAAAATCCATTTGTCCTTTGTCAGTCTGTGCCAGTTTTCTGCAAACAGAGATAATTTCCCGCCCAAGGGAGCTTCTAGTTGTTCCCTGGAAGGTGGTAGTAGAGGAAAGTCATTGAGTTTGTGGTTGTTGGGCAGGTGAAACCCCTGCATCACTTCTTTGGTTTCCTGGCTGCCATTGTTGTCCCCTGTAAGGGCCTCTGTATTGGCCTCTTCCTTGGCCACGTCTGTTCTTACCCCTTTGAAACTTTTCTGGATTAGGAAAGGACCAGTTTTTTGAAGGCCAATTCCTACTGAATCTGGGGGGTTGAACCTGGAGGAAATCTTTCACAGTCTGAACTGATTTTGCTTTTTCTTCGATGGTCTTTAACACATCCTTAGCATTTGCACCAAAAAGCTTGTTCTTTTGCAAAGGTGCATCCAGAAGTTTTGCTTTTACATGATCTGGTAGAGGTTGATCTTTTAACCAAGCATGTCTGCGAATCACTGCCCCTGTCATAGCTGCCCTACATGAAGCTTCCAGTGCATCATATCCACACTGCAGGAAGTGATTGCTTACTTGCTGAGTGTTATGTACAGCTTCCTGCAAAGTCTTCCTGTCTAAAGGATCAGGAGAAGCTAATGTTTTTTGTAAATCTTCTAAGAGATAATCCTGATATTGTAACATATGAAAAAGGCAATTTAAAGCTCTCATAGATAAGGTAGTGGATGTGTAAACCTTTTTGCCCAATCTCTCTAATGACCTTGCTTCCCTGTTGGAGGGCAAAGGATTCTTTGAGGTGGAGGCTGAAACTCCTTTAGGCCCCTGTGAAATAGTTTCCATATCAGCAGTATGGGCCCTGAATAAATGGGAATGAGTTTCTGGGACCCTGTAATACCTGTCTGGCTTGGCTGGAGCAGGAGGAAGAGAATCAGGGGTAGCACTAGAGTCAGAATACAAATCATCCAGAACATCAAGTACAGGAGGAATAGCTAAGGGCCTGTGCTGAGGCTTCTTAAGGAAAGTCCTAAGGCTTCCTAGAATCAGAATATTCCTGACCCTGCCACTTGAAATGTTCCCTCATGGTGTGCAGAACTTCCCCAAAAGAAATATCCTCAGGAGGGAGGCCAAGGGATGGAATCTTCTGCATCCGAGTCCTCATAGGTCTGGAAGAGCTCTTCCTGGCTATCAGAGTGGACAGAGCCCTCAGAGTCTTCATCTGAAGGAGTAGGGTCAGAGGGTTCAACCCGGGCCTTTATCAGGAGGAGGCTGGGATGCTCTCTCAGGATGGGCCTGTGAACCTCTAATCATGGAAATTAAATCA
This sequence comes from Protopterus annectens, assembly GCF_019279795.1. NCBI lineage: Eukaryota > Metazoa > Chordata > Ceratodontiformes > Protopteridae > Protopterus > Protopterus annectens. Next base: position 492,117,117 of record NC_056725.1, on the reverse strand, counting down.
GCAGCCATGGACATAATTTGTGTCTCCGGAGTCGGCTGAGGTAAGGATTTAGAAGTAATATGCTTTGTTTTGCTGGCTGCCTTAGCCCTAGTGTAGGCCTTAATAGACATGGCCATAGGAGGCCTGGCAGCTCCACGTGCAGGAGTGACCTTGTCTACAGCAATGGTCTCGGGCATTTCCTCGGTTTCGGTATCCGGAGGAAAGTCTATAACTGGCGGAGTAATGTCTGGAATCGGAGTCGTCGGTAATGCGGTGTCTTCGGTTCGGAGCGGTGGAGAGACCGTCTCAGAGGGAACCGGAGCACTTGCGCTAGGTTTTGGCGTGGAGTCGGTGGTAGACGCGGGCCGAGGATGTCAGTCCCGGTCATTTCACTTTTTGGGAGTTTGCGATGTTGGAAGATCCGACGGCATGGTGTAAGCAAATTTATCACCGAAAAAATCTTCAGCGAACTCCGCCCGGCGCCTGAGAGTGCACTTGTTGAAGCGAGCACAGGCTACACAGGCCGAGACGTCATGGTCTGGGCCCAGGCAAGGGAGGCAGTAAGAGTGGAAATCCTTATGAGGTATTTGTTTACCACAAAAAAGACAAATGTTAACTTTTTCAGTAATTTCTGACATCGGCTGAGGCAAGAAAAGGTCCCCAACGGGGTACTTAGCTTTTTTGATGACTTCGGTATCGTAGAATACAGGAGCTGACCGACCGGCACTTGCGAACTGCTTCTGCTTCGGGCACCGCGCGGCAAGAAAGACTGAAGAAAATGGCGTCGGCTGATGCTTATGTACTCCAGCCGCTCTGACGTCGGAGAGAAATGCGACATCAGCCGACGTCAGACCCAGACTTTGGAATCCGGCCGACCGAGGGCTGCCTGAGGCAGGACAACCCACATGTTATGACTGCAGTTGCATTCTTGAAGGACATCATAGGCAAGTGGTAATGCTTGGTGAAAGTGTGTACCGAGCTCCAGGTTGCGGCTTCCAGGATGTCCCTGGTAGGGACTCCTCTGAGAAATGTAGTACAGGTAGATGTAAGCCCTAGTGGAATGTGTTCTTATCCCCTGTGGGGTAGGTTTTCCATGGTGCTTGTGTAGCAGAACTGGATGCAGTGTGCTATCCATTTAGATATGGTTTGCGTTGAAATGGCCTTCCCCTCTACCCCTGCAGCAAAGCTGACTAGCAGCTGGTCAGATATTCTGACAGGCTTAGTCCTGTCTAAATAGAATCTAAGCTGTCTGTGCACGTCTAGAGAATGCAGCATCTTTTCCCCTTTATTTTGAGGATTAGGGGAAAAGGTAGGCAAATGGATGGACTGGTTTAAAGCCACACTAGACACCACCTTGGGCATAAAAGATGGGTTAGTCCTGAGGCAATCCCTGTCCACATGGAAGATAATGAAGGGTTCCACTGCCATAAGGGCCTGCAGTTCAGACACTCTTCTTGCTGAAGTGATGGCTAGAAGTAAAGCTGTTTTCCATGAGAGGAATTTCAACTCTGCTGTAGCAGCCGGTTCAAAGGGGAGAAGTGTAAGTTTTTCCAATACAAAGTTAAGGTCCCAGGCTGGAGTGGGTCTTAAATTTTTGACTCCTCTAAGGAACTGTTTTACCAGAGTATGAGAGAAGAAGGGTGGCTCAGTATTATAATGAGATGAGATGGCAGAGGCATGAATCTTAACTGAAGAGAAGGATAGGCCCTTGTGGAGCATTTCTGTTAAGTAATCTAGTATATGAGGTAGGCTGGGCACAGTTGTGGCCATCCCTTGAGACTGGCTCCAGGAACAGTATCTTTTCCACTTTTCTGAATAGGATTTTCTAGTACTAGACCTCCTTGCCTTAAGAATGACATCCAGCACCTGCTTACTGAGGGTTGCTGGAGGTGAGTTCAGGGGATTAGCCAGGCTGCAAGGTTCAGGGTCTGAAGCTGAGGGTGCTGAATTTGTCCCCCCTGCTGGGACAGCAGAGAAGGGGCCTGAGGCAGGTGCCATGGTTGTAGCACTGTCAGACTGCGCAAAAGAGGATACCAGTGCTGGTGTGGCCAGTCTAGTGTAATCAGGATTGTCCTTGGCTTGTCCTATCTGATCTTTAATAGGACCTTCGAGAGGAGAGGCAGAGGGGGAAAGGCATAGACTGAGAGGTTTTCCCAGGAAAAGGACAGGGCATCCACCTTCCCAGCTTGGCTGTGGGGAGTTCTGGTGCAGTGCTTGTTCAATTGATAGTTCTGAGGGGAAGCAAACAGGTCCACCTCTAGTGTCCCCCATCTGTTCCAAAAAGTTTGAATATTTTGGGTTCCAGCTTCCATTTGTGTGGGCCCATGAGATTTCTGCTTAAGTCGTCTGCCAGTGAATTTAGCTTGCCTGGCAGAAACTGAGCTTGAAGGTGCACTTGGTTGCTCAAGGCTATGTTCCAGAGAGCCATGGCTAGTCTGCAGAGTGGGTAGAAATGTGTTCCCCCCTGCTTAAGTGCCACATAACTGTGGTGTTGTCTGTCTTTACCAATAGTTGTCCTGGAAGAATAAGGCCTTTGAAGACTGTCAGAGCATTCTGTACAGCTAACATTTCGTTTTGATTGATATGCAGGTACATCTGCTTTGGGTTCCATTTGCCCTGAATGCACTGCCCTGCCATGTGAGCCCCCCATGTATAGTTTGTAGTGTCTGTTGTTTAGGTTTGGGCGGCAGGAGGTAGAGTGAAAGAGAATCCCTTGTTGTGGTTGCAGGCCTCTGCCCACCAAAGGAACTCTGCCCTTAGACATGGAATGACAGGAATTATTGTTTCCAGGTCCTGAGAATGTTGACACCATAGACTTTTTAGATACAATTGAAGTTTCTTCATATGCAGTCTTGCATATGGAATTAACAGAATGCAAGAGGCCATGAACCCCAGAGCTTGCAGTATTTTCCTTGCAGATAGATGGGTTTTGGTGGCCAGTAGGTTGAAGTAAGTTGCCAAATAAATTTGTTTCTCTGGAGTAAGGAATGCCATCTGGGAAGTTGTGTTCAAGCTTGCTCACAGGAATACAACCTGTTGGCAAGGTACTAGATATGATTTCTTTTTGTTGATGGTGTACCCCAGTGAAGTTAGAAGTCTCTTTACAAATGCCAGGTGCTGTAGTAGCAAGTCCTGACAATCGTCCAAGTATAGGTAAATCTGAATACTACTCTGCCTGCAAAAAGCAATGGCTGGAGCTAGGCACTTTGTGAATACCCTAGGTGCAGTAGATAAGCTGAAGGGAAGTGCAGAGAATTGATAGTGCATAGAGCCTGCCCTGAAGTGAAGGTATTTCCTGCAAGATTCCCTTAAGGGGATGTACAGGTAAGCTTCTTTTAAGTCTAGGGTTGCCAGCCAGGCATCCTTGGCTAGCATAGGAAGCAGCTGTTGGAGAGTTAGCATTTTGAATTTTGGAACTACCAGAAATGTGTTGCGAATAGATAAATCCAGGATAGGATGCCAGTAGTTTTCTTTTCTGGGAACCAGGAACAGTCTTGAATAAAAGCCTTTTCCCCTTTGTTCTGCTGGGACAGATTGAATAGCCTTTATGCTGAGGAGAGAAAGTACTTGCTTTTGGGCCTCCACCCACAAGTTTGGTGGGAGGGCTGGCCATCCACTTAGGGTTGGGAGTGAGTGGAAGTGGAATCTATATCCTAGGGAAACCATGTTTAAAACCCATTTGTCTTGGGTAATGTATTCCCAGTTTTTTGCATGCAGGGCGAGTTTTCCTCCTAAAGGTGCAAGCACTTGAGCAAAGCTTGGGGGGAATTAAGGATAAGTCATTGTGCAAGTTTACCATAGGGGGTGGCTTACTACTCCCTGTTTTGGACGTGGGAGCACCCCACTGCTTAAATCTGTGCATAACCTGAGACTGAAGTCTTGGGGAATCTGCTGCCCCTGGGTTTGGACTGAGAAGGCCTGGAAGGGACTGGAATGAACCAATTCTTTGAAGGCCGATGGTTACTGAATCTAGATGGCTGTACTTGTAAAAAGTATTTAACAGTTTGCATAGATTTAGCTTTCTCCTCCATCCTTTTGAGAACTTCTTCTGCTTTATTGCCAAATAGACGCTCTTGGTCCAAGGGTGTATCCAGTTATTTTGCTTTGACATGATCTAGCAAGTTCTGTTCCTTAAGCCAAGCATACCTTCTAAGAACAGACCCAGTGACAGCTGCCCTACAAGATGCTTCTAAAGCATCAAAACCACACTGCAAAATATGTTTACCAACTTGGTCAGCAAAATGCATTAACTCTTGTAAATCTTCGTGTTCTGCACAGTCAGGACTCAACATCATTTTCTGTTTAATTAGCTTCATAATATGCTGCAGACACTTTAACATATGAAACTGGCAATTTAAAGCCCTAATGGCCAGAGTAGCAGAGGTGTATACCTTCTTACTCCATCTGTCTAAAGTCCTAGAATACCTGTCAGAAGGGGTAGGATTCTTAGCAGTAGTAGCCTTAATGCCTTTTGGTCATTGGGAAATGGTCTCTGGATCCACAGTAGGATTCTTGAAAAGGAATTTGTGAGAGTCAGGTACTCTATAGTACCTGTCAGGTTTCCTGAGAGCTGGAGGCAAAGTATCTGGGGTAAGAAGACATCATCTACAATCTCCAGAACAGGAGGGATAGCTAAAGGCCTGTGCTGAGGCAGGTTTAAAAACTCCCCGAGTCTCTTTTTGGACTGAGAGCAGTACTGGCTTTCCCAGTGGAAATGCTCCCTAAGGGTATATGCAGGGTTTCACCAAAAGAACAATCTTCTGGAGGGGAAGCAGAGGGAATGGAATCCTCTGCATCAGAATCCTCATAGGCAGATAAGGGTTATGTCCTGGTAGTCAGAAGGAACAGAAATATCAGCTTCCTGATCAGAAGAATCAGAAGGAAAATCAGTTTTAGGTCTCTGAGGGAGAAGGCTGGCTTCCCCTAATTAAGGTAATAAGGTCTTCAGCTATTCTAATCATTTGTTTTTGAGGCCTGTGGGCCTGAAAATGCACTTTGGTCATTGGTTTCCTAGGTGGAGTGCGAACTTTAGGCTTGAGAAATTCAGTATTTTTGGCTTGAAACAAAGTAGTTGGTTTAATATGGAAATCGGTAGGCCTGAATACACCCTCAGAAGACGGTGCCTGCACAGCGGCTCCGGACCCATCCAAGGTAGAGACATCCGCAGGTTCTATAGTCAAAGAAGCATCTCGCGGCATGCCGGACTCCGAATGGGTCTCAGTAGTGGCCTGCGAATCTGTAGAAGCGGGTATCAGGGGCTGTGAAAGCACCTCACTGAGTACCGGTGGACCGGCGACTAGCTTAACGGTAGAGTCGTCAGCAGTTTTGGACCTATGAGGTCTGTCTCTGTCTTTATCCTTACATTTTTTCGGAAGATCGGTAGTTGGATGGCTTACCAATGCCATTTCGGAGTATGGAGATTGAGAGCGAAAGTATTTAGCTACAAAAATTGCCCGACGATGGATAGTTCGGGTGTTGAACAAGGCACAAAACTGACAGCGAGGGACGTCGTGGTCTGGGCCTAAACAGGTGATGCGGTAAGAATGAAAATCTCTATGAGGTATTTGCTTTCCACAGGCAAGGCAATTATTAATTTTTTCTGACATTGGTTAGAGGAAGAAAAAAGGATCCCTAACGGGGTACTTATCTTTTAGAAGACTTCAGGTCTGAAACTCAAAAATGAAAATTTCAGGAGTCAGCCGAGCAGCACTTGTGAACTGCTTCTGCTTTGGGCACCGCACGGCAAGAAAGACTGATGTAATGGCATCGGCTCCATGTTTTATACCCCTGACGACCTGACATCATGGAAGAAGTGACAGCATCCGACGCAGAAATCCCAAGACTCTGGTATTCAGGCCGGCTGAGAGCTACCTGCAGACAGATAACCCAAATGTGATGACTGCAACAGTGAAACACGAAGAACATCCTTGGGGTACTGGTTGTGTAAAAAGTCAAACTGACCAGATTACACCTGGCCTTGATCACACATATCTTGTAATATGATGTCAATTCTATGGTACGATAAATGGACAAAGTGACGTGAAACCTCCTTGTAAGTACAATCATCAAACAACAGAAGGTTCATCTTGTCAACATAGTCCTGTTTAGACATCACAACTACCCAACCACCCACTTGTCAAGCTCCATAACTCTTACTGATCTGTCCTTACAGATTTTAACCAATACATTTCTTTCAACAGTGTTCAAATTATCATAACTGTTCTCATCCCTTTGACTTAAAGCCCTGAAATCAAACTCACAGATATTTTCAAATAGCAATAAACTATTTTGAACAGGAGGGTTATATATACTTTTTTTACGTAACCCAGCAATCTGTTCACTTAACTCAGCATTGTTGAATAACAATTTAAAGTTTAAATTCCTGACAAACAATCCTGACAAACCGTTTTAAATCTAAAACAAGATCTATAATGTTCGAGCTTCTTGCTGGCACAAAGCTAAAGCCTTTACTAAATAAATCTGCCATTTGTTGATCAAAAAGATATTCAGAGAAATTATATATAGTAAAATATGCTTTTTAATTAGAAATACATACCGGATAATCTCCCAAACATAAATTGTCAGACTCATTAGTGATACTATAGTCCAAACTAAACTGTTAATCTGCCTCTTCAGCTGAAGTCCTAAAAACGTGCACTACTTCCGTCGAGTAAAATGCCTGTTTCTCCTCTGTTGGTGAGAAGACTGCTGCGGTCCCGACAGTATGTAATTCATTGTTTGTACATTGTTACCTGGTCACCTCCGGTTGTGTAATCTCTCTGACCTGCGAGGCAAATCCTGTTCTAAAGGGAATTCATTACCAGCGTAGTCAGAATACTCCCCGCCATCAATGATGACATCATCATGGGAACCAAAGTCAAGGGAGGTCTTTGGTGAAGTTGTAGGTGGCTTAGGATAAGCAGTACCTAAAGCATAAGCTTTTTTGTCCCTCTCTAGCTTCTTTTCGGGGCCTAACTTCACCCACAATTCTGTTTGCCTTAATGAAAACCTCCCTATAAACCGAAACAAAAGGTTCAAATAGTAGATCATTGTGTAGAAGCTTATCCAAATCAATGATTTCATTATGCAAAGTCTCAATTGCTTTCAGATTAAATTTAATAAAGGTTTCCATCAGTTCAAACCCCTGCCGGACAAAAAGTTCAATGAGTTCTTTATGCATAGGGAAATCAGTAGTCAGCCCAGTTGGGTAAGTCCAGCATCTTAACCCCTTAGGAACAACTTTGTTATTAATGCATTCCACAAAATACAAGTTTTCAAATTCCAATTTTTTACACTTGATCATCTTTTTTTCTAAGCAGGTTAAAGACTGATTAAATGTCCGAACCTCAGACGTCAAACCAGGGTTTCCGTTAAAGCCAACATCTTGTTTTAACCATACCTGAATGTTAAATTCATTGTTAACCACCAATGGGGTGGAAGAATGGTTAACAATCTGCTCTGAAGTAACATTGTGAGAATCAGACTGGGCAGAAGACATTAAACCCACCTGAGACTCTGCTGGTTGAGACATAGTCATACAAGAAGATGAACCAGCTACTTGTTGAGAAAACTGTTGAATAAGCTGGGTTAGTAGCCCAGTGTTCTCCACTGGATCACTTCCCAAGGTAATGGTTCTAGTAGATTCCACCCGGAGGATGGTCCCAACAAACTCAAAAATCAAGAACCAAAACGAAGAGGACTACAACACCAGCACGAACCAGTCCAAGAATGAAGTTCCACAAAAAAACACCACATTGATAAAACACAGGTTTATTTAGTGCTTTCGTCGGATTATATCCAATGACTTCATCATAATAATTTATAACAAATTACACACCTATTTAAATAGAGACAAAATAAAACACATGACTGTGTCAACCAAGTTTGGAACTTCATTCTTGGACTAAATCATAAATGTCACCTTAGTGTACTCAGCAAAAGCTGAAAGCCTGTGTCACACATGCCAGCAAACTGCTCTTCATGCTGAAACAATTGACAAATAGGACAATTGCCTTTTTCATATGTACAACAGGCAACTGAATTAGCAGCTGAAACATTTCATTAAAAAAATCTCTCTGAAAATCTTCTGTATGCACATGGGAATAAAATATCCTCTGGGAAAATGTGGATGACTTGCAAACTCATTTCCTCAAGTGGTTTATCACTCTAGACTTCTTGTCTGGCAGATGAACCACAGAATCTAGTTTTAGCAGCTGTCCTCAAAAAGGCTGCAACGCTGCAAAGTGCATGGCTTGGACATCCCTGACCAAAACTTTCAGTCTTTAAAAGGGTGGAGAATATGGTTGACTTTTCTAGACATGGAAGCCACTCTATCACAGGTTTCGCAAGCAAAAAAATGCGACCACCTTGAACAAGCCTACCAATGAAGGGACTACCCAGAAATACTGTTGGGTATATCAAAAGGCCTTTTTCAAGATCTTGTGTATACAGGACACAAAATCAGTAGGCCTCTCCATCTCTACTTCATCATCTTGAGAAACCTCCCAAATATAACATGTCCGAGACAAACGCAAGCGAGTCTATGTCCTTCTCATTACTGACATATCAGGTGCTGGGGTCTCAGTGGAGATTCCCAAATTATTTATTTAATTTACATTTGTTTACTGGGCTAGTCTGACTGGATACATGTCCATTTTCAGTGGAGGCCCGGGGAGAAAAGCTCCAAAAAGACATTCAAACTGTTAAATTTTTACAGTTTAAAACACAAAATAAAATACAAATAAAAGGATTTTTACACAGATGTAAACAAACACAAAAACAGATACACAAACAAATTATTACATTTTTACTCGGATTGAAAATTCTAAACAGTGTTTTTAAGAATGATAAGTTATTGAATGCCTAGTAGGCTAACCTGATAGTAGATCCAAGGAGATCATAGGATTGAGAAGAAACAATAAAGTGTAGGCAGAAGTCCTCCATGTGCACACGAGTGATGGTTAGAGTTAGTCTGGATTAGGACAAGAACATAGCCATTGTTTTATAAAGTACTGAATCAGACTTTTCTTGAATTGAGGTAGAGAGAGTTCAGACGTAAGATTAGCAGGAAGAGAATTCCAATGTAATATATGTTAAAATACATATCAAATTATACATGTAATATTACACAGTAACCTCCTTAAAGTCTCGAGTCAGATGACAAGGAAATATTAATTTGGATGCTGTTGTTATGGTGGGATGCTGAAGAAGGTTTGGGACTCTCTCCCCGCTGTATAACAGATGGCAGGGTTGAAGACTCCATGAAAGTCTACTTTATGGAAATGGTTACTGCTGTACCATGGTGGAAAAAAGATAAAGTGGTAACTATAGCAATGATGATGGCATCAAGATCCTCAGTGACAAGTCTTATGGGTCAGACACACCAGAAGAAAACAAATACACTGAAATCTGTGTTGATACAGACACCAGAGAACGTTATTTATCATATAAAATTCATAACTGACAAACTTTGTACTTGATTATTACCCCATGATTTCAGAAGTTTACCTTTTAATGTACTTACTGAATTATTTAAGAATGTATATTCTATAGAAATGTAAAATGTTTCTTTTGTCGTCTCAACTAACAGACATATTTACAAATTATCTGCTGTGGAACATGCAGAAGGGGAGAATATATGAGCATTAGCTCTCACTATACCAAACATATGCCTCATGACATAACTAACCCAATGAAACTTATCTAGATGAAGGACATACTTCAGACTGCTTTTATGAACTGTGTTAATACAGCTTGGGCAGTGTATTTACTAAGCACTGGTCATGCACAGAATATCTTTCATGCAGTGCAAGCGACACTGACTTTATGGCAAGTCTACATGTCTCTGAATGCAATAAACATCAGATAGCCACAACCACCTTAAACAACAACAATCCAACTACAAATATTGAATTTGTACTACTAACCTTCAAGTATGTTCTTGAAGAACAGAACTCTCTGTGCCACTAGTGAAGACAGTTTAAGGAACCCCTGTCCTTTTAGCTAGCCCAGACAAAGTGACAGACAGGATAAGTTTTGGATCTCACTGCCATGAGCAGATGCCAGGGAGAAGTCGCTATGCTTAACTCAGCAGTCAGAGTCTGCAAATCTGGAATGGGCAATTAACTCTTATGCCAGGATTATACTCCAGCCAGTGAAGAAATGAAAGCCACTGCTAGAGTACTGGACTTTGAATAAGAGCCAGGCATGGAGACCTAAGACCTGGTCTCCATTTTCCCTTATATTCCACATTTTATGCATCTGTTCAAGATCATTGTTATAGCTGTCTGGCTAGAAACTGCAGTAGTGTCCATGTCCATTAGGTAATCAGTAATTATGAAGACCTCAAACTCTTCTCTCTGACACTGGCAGGTCAGTGGGTTGAACAGATACCACAAACTAGAGTTACTAACATGGATTCCCTCTACCAAATAACAGCAACAACAGTGATAGTCATAGTTCACAATGTGATGGTCACAGTCACATGTACAGGACTTAAAGCGTCTTACACAATGAAAAAATAACCTATCCGAATGGCATGCAAAACAGTGTGCAGGACAAGAGCAATTCAACTGTTAAGTCAGCAAGAAAAAGAAATGAGGATGTCGAGTTATACACAGCCCTGGTATTGGGCTAATGCACAGGAGACAAAGTGAGCACAGTCCCATGGGAATCAGGAATTAGCACTCCAGACACTGCAGAGGATTGGTGAAAGGAAGGACACCATAGCTGAAAGCGATACACACTAGGCAATGACTAGTATAATACAGGGCAATCAGAACTATGGCATACAACTGGATAAAAATAAGAAGAAACAATGTAGAAAACAATCAGTACTGCTGGATGGAAACTAGGTGATAAATAGCAGTATATTAAAACAGCAGTACTTAAGGTGTACTTAAAAAATCACAGTTATTTCTTGCATTTAGTAAATTCTTCAGCCTAGTAATGGTAGAACTAAGGACTAACTGTTGGTGAACTTGGAGCAATGATGAATGTCATCTAGGTATTCAGAACCAGACACCATCATAAGAACCTAAATACATCAAAATATAGCAGAACGTCAGGCATACAGGCCAGTGTGGTGCTGCAGGACACCTCCTTGTATCCCTTTCAGCCTGGATGCTGACCGGCTAGGAGATGGGAGGGAGACTGGCCAAAAGTACATTTGTTTTTAGGTAAAGGGTGATGAACACATCACTGCTTCAGTAACATACAGAAAAGTCTAGATGCAATACAAGCAGGACTGTAAGAAAATCTAAGAATATCTCTGAGAAAAAAGAACCTTGTATCAACTTGCCCAGTTGGGGTGGGACAAGCAAGTGTTTAAAGCAAGCTGTCATTTCCCTCACAGTAATACAATAATGCCAGTTTCATAAGCTTGCCTAATTTGTGATAGGGAGTTAAACCAGAAGTCAAAGGGAATCAAATATTTTCATTAAAAGAAAAAAAAAAAGGAGTCACAGTTTCTTTGTTTGCATTTTTTAAGGGCACTTGAAACACTGGAGACATTGCTAATAGTCCGCTATGCCAGCAAACAATAAATGCCCTTTTCTTTAAAACTGTAGGACATTCTTTTATATGCCCAGCTGGTGGGTGCAGGACAGCCACATACAGAGTTAAGCCTTGCAGACTTAGAAATCTGTCATTCACAAAAGTACCTGACATGCTACTATTGTTCCATGACAACCTGCCAGAGAACAAATGAACCATTAAAACCTATAGTTCAGATATTAAATGTAGAAAACCACAAAGAAATGAAAATGACATACCAGAAAGCACATGAAATCGAGGGCAAGGACAGTGGGAACCCCTCCAAAAGGCAAACCCTGCAGTACAGTGCTGCGAATACGGGCACTATAACAGTATTCCCTGCTGTCATTGTCGTTCTTGGAGCCCAAACAGACAGCAGCAGTACAACTGTAGACAGCAAGCTGGAGCAGCAGCATCTCTAGTGTTTCGTCATTGTCTATTCTGCAAAGAAAAGAAAAAAAATGAGACTCATTAATATTTAACAAGGCCAACTAACTTGATAGCAAATTCATGAAAGCAATTACGGGGATGGTCCCTGTTACATGACATACAATAGCCTTATTAAATTCTCTCGATCTCAGTCTCGCTCTCTCTCACTGCTCATAGCACATTGCTTTGTAAGCAATGAACCAAATCCCACAATTATAACTTGAATTTTATTCCACAATATGTTATGTAATATGCATTCACCATTTCTGAGATAAGTTACATTTTCCATGAATGTGGTCTCAAATGCAATTTTGCTTTTGATAAAATATTTCACTGTTACAATTGTTTTTGAGGATTTTTTTCTTTACATGCATATGTACAAATCATATAGCAATTCCGCAGTGAAATGTTAATAAAAAAAATGTTTTTAACTGAAGTCAACCCCCTTCTTCACCAAGCAGTGAATGCTTCCATGTAACCAACAATAGATCAAAAACTTTGCTTTTAGCCAGAACACAAAGCTTCATCTGGAAAGCAACAACTGGGCACATCAAATGTCTTGGAAGGAGAGATGCAATGAAAGACTCAAGTACTCCACTTCCTGGTTAACAGACCTGTTAAGCCAAACTGCTCACAAACAGAAACTGATGGAAACTAACAACAGTTCTATATCACAGTGTTGCCCCATTAGCATTAGAGTGCGTTTTACATACAGACAGGTAGACAATCTGTTTAAACAATAAAAGTGAATAAATCAACAAAAGAGGAAGAAAGATCAACAGATCATTGTTCTCTGGCTGTTTCACCTTGATATGCATGTTTAAATCTAATGCCTTGAAATTACATTTAATAGCAATTCGGTACTTCTGCCTTCCTCCTAACCTGATGCATGTAGTGTGTGCCAGTGCTGAGAGCGCACACAAACCCAAATGGAAGCATCAGTGTGTTCCTGCAGCAATACGTGACGGCTGCATTTACCAAAGCTCCAGCTCAGTATATGTTGAAAAAACAACAGTACAATGTTATATTGCACAAATACACAAAAACTAGAAACAAGTTTGGCTCATGTGTGCAGCTATTGTCTCCAAATGCATAAAGCAGCAAGAATTCAGCTAAAGAAGACTTACAGATCACTCAACAAGAATGGACTATTGACCAGCAAAGCAGATTAGGAGATTGAGCAACCAAAGGTGCAACAAAAGGGGCTTATAATCGCTTGTATGTAAACACTTGAAAAACATTTACACTACAAAACAACTTATGCAATGTGATTCTAGGGCACAAATAAACTGATTTCTGATTTCAAAGATCATGCAATACAACTTTTGAATAGTAGTGTTTACACTCTTTAGCAAGGTTATAATTACAAAATGTATGCATCAGAAAGACTTAATAAAATTCAAACAATGTGCCGATTAATATAGTATGAACTAATTATACATGATTAAAAAGTGGCAATATTACACAAGTTTCATATAAAATCACATATAACATTAATGGCAATAAACAGTTCATTTGGCATTAATACTGACAGAACATTAACAGAATGAATTTAAGTGCACCATAACTGAGGACCACTTAATGGTAAGCGATCAGTGGTTGTTACTATCTTGGCCCGCCTTGATATTTCTGCTTTATCTGACACAATGGCCCATGGACTGTCAGCCCACCAAATGCAAACACTATGTACCACGATGTCCCACCATTATTACTAGCGTGTCTCTTACCTTACAATGTCTCAGTGTTGTCTATTGTACATTCTTGTGGTTACTTATGAACTGTGGACTTCTGAAACACATGATGCTAACTGTCCTGCTATTGGCTATGTACATACCACCCATAAAAATGTGACAAGAGGTTCACAGGAAGACTATGAACTGGAATGAATACCTTATGGCTTCACAACTGTTTACCCACCTAGCCTGGACCAGGATGCAGATTCTTAAAGGCGTTTTATTCTCTTTTAGTGATCTGCTGCATATGACCCTGCTCTTGTGCTACAATCTCAGACTGGAATGTCAGGAGCAAGTATACTCTAGTGATCAGATGACTGAAGATGGTAAACTATATCCGTCCAACAGTTCAGACACCTAAAATATTAACCTGTGGCATGTCTTAGGATCATGAGATGGATAGATACAAATAAGGATGGCATCCTGCATGTAATGAACTTTGAAAAGGATGCTAGGTTTCATGCGGACATGACTACAGATTTGATTAATAGATGCTATGGCACATTGTCAAAGGTACATGCAGACTGGTAAACATGGTAGGTAGTTCTGGAGTTTAACACACTCTCTGAACTGAAAAGAAAAGCCTGTGCCTGTTCCTTTACTGGGCATCTCCATAAATATTTTACACAACTGAACATGGTTAAAAAACATACTCCAATTTCTCCGTATCTCAAGCAAATGAGAAATAGCACAGGAAAAACACTGGATAAATATTTTTGCAGCCTATTTAGCCCTGACCCGAAAAAGATTATTTCACAGCCTGTGACACGGCAGGCTGGATCTTACATCCACCACACACTTCTTTGAGATGGGGGGAATTGTCATGTCTTGAGGTGGTACTGCCAGTTATGAGCATCTGACAGCTATGGATGTGTAATACTGCTGTAATTTTACATAAGAATTATTGATAAGACAAGTTTTTGGAGACTCTTCCTTGACATCAGGACTGATCCCAATGGCCTCCCTGGTTACAAGTTTGGGATTAGGCTAGTAATGATTGTAAAGCATTCATCCACTTTCAATATGGCCCTAGTATCTAATTCTACAGTACAAAAAAGGGGGTTTATTGTTTGAGTAGCTCCTGGTACTTCATGTATACATAAAGATTTAGCTTACTGAGTATTTTTTTTTATTTTATTTTTGCTTCCCCTTCTCACATCATCCTAAGGGCATGGCTACTCAGTGCCCCATGCCAGCTCTATGTCTACCAGCTACTATTAACCTCCTGGACTTGCTCTATATCCTGCTGGGGGCTAGTCATAGAACCCAAGGTTGTCCTGGGGGTCTCGCCTGTCCAAATTCCATTTGGAGGGATTTTTTTTTATTGCTATGCCCTACCCATTTTCCCCTCTCACTCCTCTATGCTCACGGACTTTGTCAGAGGGCCACTACCCTCACTGGATAACACCTCCCCTCAGGGAGTATCATAAGTGAATGCCCTCCCTCCCAGGACTGGACAGTTCATCCCTCTTCCCAATGCCTCAGAAGGTCTGAAACACTAATTGAACCCAGACTGCCTGGGCCATAGTTAGAGCTTTATCCCTCTATGCCATGGCATTGGTTCTACAGATCCGCCTTTCCTCGGGTAGACATTCTTGCAGCATGCACCGTGCACCGTTAGACCTCCAGTCTCAATAGAAGCTTTTTTCTCCCCTTATCCATGAGATTGCTGAACTTGGCATGCCAGAAGCCATTCTGCTCTTTCAATGAATTAACTGAATAATCTCTTGACTAATAAGTTCACTCTCCATTAATTATTCAGCCTGGCTCTTGGACAATGATCTAATTCGTGTTATGAGTTTTCTTTTTCTTTTTATTCTTAAATGTGTGATAAATCTAGAATTATTTCCCTTTACACATGTAAATTAATACTCATAGGTTGTATGTTAATAATATCGCTATGTTAAGTTCCATGTCTGATGTTGTATCTACGGTTAGACTTGCTGTACCTACTGCAACTTATGTTGTATATATTGTTTGTCATGTTAACTTATGTTGTATATATTGTTTGTCATGTTAACTTATGTTGTATATATTGTTTGTCATGTTAACTTATGTTGTATATATTGTTTGTCATGTTAACTTATGTTGTATATATTGTTTGTCATGTTGCATTTACACATGATGCTAACTGTCACTTTTTGTGGAGCTTTTCTCCCCGGGCCTCTACTAAAAATGGGCTCTGCCCAGTTGGACCAGTAAACAAATGTAAAATAAATAAATAAATAATCCAGTAAATGACATACTCTCATAACCACTCACTACTAGTGGTATACTTTAGTGCAATATCCAAATCTTCATCTGTCCTGAAACTTGAATGTGCAATAATCGATGCAATATTTTTCCTGCACAAGTACCGGTTAATGTGAAAATTCAAGTTTGTGCAATATCTTCTTGTGCAATACCCTAAATGGCACATTTTTATACATGTAGTGTCTGTGAGTGTCTGTCTTAGCATTACTAAATAGTAAATGTATGCGTGTATGTTTCTTGCACTGAGAATGAAGCAACGTAATTTTGTTTAGCTACACTATGTGCAGATCTAAAATGACAAAGTTTACTTTGACTTTTGTAATCATACTGTCAATTTATTCTGTGCCTTTGTGACAGGCATTGCTTCATTTGCTACATGTACATGTACAAGTTCTCTAGTAAAGTGTTTTTGGAAATGAAATAAAACAAAATCAAAACACTAATGGAGATGCAGTACAATTACCAAAATTCTCTGGGATCATGATCAATCTTAAACACTCATAATATTTAAAGTCATAAAACACGCCACATACATTTTGTTTATTCAAAGAAAAGGGCAGTTCAGTTCAAAAGACCACCATCTCCTAAGCACATCATATCAGGTAATACAGTAACAACTGCACTTCCTTTGACAGTTACTTCTTTACAGCATCATTACTCGCTACACTAAGCAACTATGCAGCTCACCCAGAAGCTCCTAAAGGTTTATCTTTGTCCACACATTTGCTGATTTTCAGCAGGGATTTTAATAGTCATTGGTCTCACTTCAGACTGGGCTACTTTTGCTAAAAACAGTAACTGAAAGCATCATTTCAAGACTGTGAGTTTAACAGAAAACCATCACTTGGTAGTTATTACAAGGCAAAAAAATGCCAACAAGTTTAGGGTGTAAACATTTAGGTAAAAAAATGATGGATATATTGTTTCCTAAATTATATGAAATACTTTGCGATTCATTATGCAGGCATGTATCCATCCCAACATTTGGTCAGATCCAGAGGTAGTGTTAACGACACTGGTTATGACTAAACAAGTAGGTAACTGGATAGACTCTATTTCGGAATTTATATTCCACTGCATAAACTAAGGAAAATAAAAACAGTTACGGACAAGTAATTATGATTAAATGGTATTGTTTCACAACAAAAACTCAGCCCTAAAAGCTTTTATTGCACACACATGGAAACATGTCTCTCTAATTATGAAGTGGCATTGATTAGCATAAGTTACACATACTGGGCTGCATGCATATAATAAGCTTGTTGTTCCACAACTATAACTACTGTCATCTTTGGAAACAATCTAAATTACATTATAAATAAACTACTGGTAAAAATGCCAATGCTAATTACACAGCTGTCTAAAAATATACATACTTCAAGGCATAGAAAGGCATCAAAGGATCTTTATGAACAAACAAAAAGCAAGAAATCATAGTTTCAATATCACATAATTGCATCAAAGTTCAACAGGTCGAGGACACAGTTTGGTCGAGGACACAGTTAATATAAAATATTTTATAAGAATTCTCTTCAGATCTGTAGGATTCAAAGCAAACACTCCAGAATTTTTTTTCAGCTTTTGGAAATAACCATAACTTCATTTTTTTCATAAACATGTGTAAGTATATAGTAAAAAACAGTAGTGTCTATGAAGAAAGCCCCACGAACCAACCACATGCTAAAGAAATGTTATCACTCATTTCAGTAGGGATTATCATCATAAAAAAGCAGTTGTTTTTAAATTCAGTATCATGCCATTTAGCACAATATATTTATTTAAAAAATCAGACACCTCTGCAGATCAAGTCAAAATTATGGACCAGCAGCCTCATTAAATTCCAAATACGAAGCAGCAGACAAACTGGTTAACAATTATTTACTAAAAAGTCCATCCTCCATTGTTTCCCTCTTCCAGAATGGATTTCTTCCAGGCAGAACTGCCAGCTATTGTTAAAGATTACAGGCATTACTGAACACCTCTCCAGATGACTTTCAAAAGGTTAATTTGTCAATATTAGAGCTACGCACTGCTTTGGAGTCAGTAGCAAGGAAACCTGCACATACAGTATTACAGTATGTTCAAGTTCCAAGTTCACTGGGTGTTTTTTAATGTGATGGATACTTGTACTTCCATTAAGCTAGTCTCTTTACTAGGCATGGTTCAGAATAATGAGTGCTATGGTTGTTTTGTATCTCATATTACTTGAGCTCTTTATAAACAACTGCATACATTACAGGAATCAATTCCAAAATAATATACATATTAAATATTTTATTCACAACAATAATATAAACTTAGTACTACAGACTTAGTATGATCTTAACTCAGTTTTTTTTCACTTGGTGGACAGTTCAGTAAATTAAGGGTAGTGATATGAAAAAGAGAAAAAGTACAAATATTTTTTTGGAAAACATTGTAGTATCCCAGACAATAATTTTTGTATTCAGTTATAATATCTTTAGGATGGGCTTTTTACACATGACTAATCTTAAAAATTATATTGCTGAAATATCACAGCTAAGGTATTTTAATTAAAAAAAAAAATCTATGGTCAATAACAGAAAACTTCCCAGCTATGAAACTCCTGTGATACACAGGAACTCCACTGGGATGGCTTGCACGGCTAGGCGTATAAAGGCTCTGGTGGTCATTAGCCTAGTATAAACCTATGAACTTGTACCCAATGCTGGTGGCATGCACTGATAAAGCCCTGACTTTTGCCCAGGTGACCCAAGTCTGAATAGCAGCTCAGGCACCTGATGGTCCAAGCAAGGGGAGGAACAATAGTCCCAACAGACTCAAAACACTGCTCTGCTGACAAGCCTCAGTTGGCACGTGAGAGAATGTCAGGATGCTGGGAGTAGAAGGTGAGAGGATGTGGATATAGGAGTGTGGAGAAGTACACATGTCCTAATAAATGGCCAAAGGTAGTCCTTGCAGTGAAATAAGTACTCTCATCACCCACAAGGGGAGGGGTTAGGCCATTTACAGTAAACAGCCCTAATAGCTGCATGTTGTCAAGGAGACAAGCAACCCCAGTGTCCGCCTTTATGATACCCTACCCACGGCTCTCTTCCCAGTGGACTTGGGGATTCCCCACCAATGAGGAACAAATAGGAGTTATCCCAATAAGGAGAGGCTTGATGGTTAGTAAGAACAGGGGGAAAAGTATTAAAAAATCCCCAGTAATCACTTCAGGAATGGTTAACTTTCTTAAAATGCTTTTTTTTCCATGGTTTCTGTTTTTTGGTTATAGATTTTCATAGACTTACTCAGAGGGGCTTTCAGAAACCTGATCCAGAATTTTAAATGTACCTGCAAATATTTGCAAATGCTCAAACCTTTAACCATGTGATAACCAATTGAAAGATTACATATTACTGATTTCAGAAGGGAAGGAAAGCTTTTCAATTGAAACTGTTCTTTCTCTAAAGATCAATAACAAATACACATTATTAGTAAAGAGAAACAGATTACAGCTGGTGCTCTCTCAACTTGGATTTGGCTACCCTAAGAAAGGTTAGCAGCTAATGGCTGTTGATATTACATATTTACAGCAGGTCTATATTATATTAGCGAACACACTAAATTGTGAATGCTACATAATCGACCCACAACACCCAAAAATCCAAAATGTCGAACAGAAGGATCAGCAATTTTTTTTTCAGGGGAAAAAAAAAAATCGCTGATCCGTAAAAAAAAAAAAAAAAAAAAAAAAAAATCCAAACACAAAATAAAGTGGGGTGCTTTGCCATCAACACATCCCTGATGTGGGGGGCTGTGCACCCGTACACCCCCCTACTTAAATATACCAAGTCTGAGATTGCACCACAGTGGAGGAAATGGCAAAGTCCTGAAATGCCCAGTGATTTTTTTCTCTAGGAAAAAAAAAACACTGTTCCGTGCTTTCGGCATTTTGCCATTTCGCATAATCATGCAACAAAAAAGCATTCACAAATTTAAGCGTTCGCTTAAATAACAGGAACCCTTTTCAGCTACTATTATGTTTCACTGGTACAGTGGTAAAAATCACACAAATGTCAACCCTTTAAAGAGCCTTATGAAATCTGGTCAGTCAGCTCAAAGCCAAAAGGCAATGGCTTTATTAAGTTGCCACTGTTTCCTGCTACACTTCTTACAGAAAAATTACAGATTCAAATAATGCACTAATAAAACGGTTAGCCAGAAAGTACAGTTGTGTAAGTTAACTTACCATAACAGCAGCTGGTCTAATAAATCACTGTTGCAGTAGCCTAAGCTATACGTTTGCTACCCTCAGCCACTGGCTAACTTTTCAAAGCTCAAGAGAGCCCTTCATATGCTCCAACTGTCAAGAACTCCTATAAAAAGAAACTTAAGAGAACCAAAAACCTCAGTTTTCTTTCATTAAGAAGGGAGAAAATAACCTTGAAAAAAAATTATGCTAGGAAACGAAAAACACATGTGCAACGGTATACACAAGGGTAAATATATCCACACCCCAGCAATACAAAAAACAGCAAAATAAGGGGGGCTGGGGGTAGGGGACAGCTACCCCAAAATTGCTCTATTAGAGCATCTACTGTTAGGGAAAGTTAACTTGGACAACTGTACTATGCGCAACATTTAGATCACTGTTGCAGTAGCCACAGCTATACAAGTCGATTAACATAGCTTAAAAACCTAACAGGGAGGAATTAGTACATTAAAAAACAAGAAACCCTGGAGAATGATCCTAGCAAAACCTGTTCCTGAAAAATGGAATCCAGTTTGTAGTGCTTTGTGAAAATATGTACACAGAGCCAAGCTGCTGCCTCTTGAATACTTCCAGAAATCTCCCAAAGAAACCAAAAACCTGCTGGAATGGGCCCTAACCCTACCTGGAAGTGGTTTATTATGGTGAGAATTAAAATAAGGAATTAGCATGAAATGAACATCCACAAATAGACTGAGAACCAATCTCCACCAACCGTCATAAAGAGACAAACAAATCCACCAAAAAAGACAAACATCACAACTGTAAGCTGTAGGGTCAGGCTACTAAGTGCTTGTTACCTCCAAAATAATTCCAAGGCTGTTATCTGTGATAGCAAAAAATATTTATTGTAAATCACAACTAACTGAGTGCTTTCGCCCACACATAAAACTAGGGCATCATCAGAGTTAAAAAACGTCACAGCAGTCAATCTTTAAATAAGAAAAATTAAACGCAGGTAACCCTTACATAATAAAAACATTTAAAGACACAGCACTGAAATATTATAAAAAGTTTTTTTAAAATAGACACAAATAAACATTAAAACCTTAAACATAATGTCAAATGTATAAGTATATTGAGTATATAAAAAAAAGAAAAAAAACATTATTATATTAATAGTGTCAATTGTGCTCTTAGCTTCAATACACTAACAGAACAGACTTCATTAATACCAGAGCTTGTCATGGCATTCAGTCTTAAATGCCATGCCAATTCATTATATTCTAGCAGATTTTTACACCCCCCCCCCCACACACACGATTATTCTTTTGAACTCTAATAAAACATAGAATTTTTTTTAAATTAATATATTTAGTAGAATGAATATAGAGAGTGCTGGTAGTATCTCTTGTGTGTTCTACCATGCGTTCTCTAAAATTTCTAGTAGTTTTCCCTACATAGAATGCTGTAAAGGAAGTGCAGGAAGCTACATAAACTACATAATCTGTATTGCAGTTATACCTACCATGACAACACAACATTCTATTGTATCCAGGAATGACAATGTATGGACCACCGTTAACAAATTCACACATTCTACAACAGCCACATTTAAACATTTTAGAATTTAAGTTTCTATATTTGTGTGTGAAACTACTCCCACTTTCAAATGAATTTTTCAGACTTCTGCCCTTAGCGTACATTACCACGGGTTTGTCACCAACTTTGTAAACTAATTCTTGGGAACAAAACACACTCCAGTGGTTAAGTATATCAACTATATATTCTCCACAAGAGTTATACTGTACAACCATAGCTCCTTGTCTATTAGTCTTGGCATCGTTCCTCACAGTTTTTACCAATAAACCCATTTTCAAAATAGGTGCAAACTTATTACCTCGAAATGTTAATATTTCCTTTTTAACTTTCTTTAAGAGGTCCATTGGATAACCCCCATCTTAAAATAATCCAATCAGTATTTATAGTTCAATAAGGAACTTGGCATCATCACTGACCAACCTTGAAAGTCTGACCATTTTACCTTTAATAATGCTTCTTTTTTAGTGTGGGGGATGACAACTGTCACAATGTAACATGGCATTAGAATAAGTCTCTTTTCTATATATGATAGAGCCCCACCTCCTGTTGTCAAGATCCTTATAAATATGAATATCTAGATAATCAATACTTTCACTGTCAATCTTACTGGTAAATCTCAAGAAAGTAGTATTTTTACTCATATAATCAAAAAAATCCACAAACTCTTCCTCACTTCCTTTCCACAAAATCAGTATGTCATCTAAAAATCTAACCTACCTCAGTATGTTTTTCTTGTGCATTTTCTATACTTTTTATATATTCAATATACATATACATTTGACATTATGTTTATGGTTTTAATGTTTATTTGTGTCTATTTAAAAAAAAAGCTTGTTATAATAGGTCAGTGTGTCTTTAAATGTTTTTATTAGACAAGGATCACCTGTGTTTAATTTTCCTTATTTAAGGATTGAATGTTGTGACAGTTTTTTTAACTCAGATGATGCCCCAGTTTTATGTGTGAGCGAAAGCGCTCAGTTAGTTGTGATTCACAATAAATATTTTTTGCTATCATGAATAACAGCCTTGGAATTATTTTGGAGGTAACAAGCACTCAGTAGCCTGACACTACAGCTTACAGTTGTGATTTTTGTCTTTTTGGTGAACATCTAGAAACAGTCTGCTTTGACACTGGTTGCTCTTTCCTCTATATTTTCACAGTAGACAAATAGCTGATCAGCTATCCTGAAGGACTCACTTTTTCTAGGTAGTAAATTGAGTTGCCTGTGGAAAGCCAGAGTGTGAATAATTTTTCTCCTTCATTAATAGGATCAGGAAAAACAGAAGAGACTGGCTCAAGGTGAACTCTGAGGCTACTTTAGACATAAAATGGGATTAGTTCTAAAAGAAACCCTGTCTTTGTAGAACTCTGCTGCCCCTAACCCCAGATGGCCATATCACCTTACCAAAAAACCTCTCTTTAACAGTATCACTATTCCTCCTCCCCCCTCTTCTTTTTAAATTGTATCTTGAACCTCTCTTTCTTTCCATTAGACAAACAACCCACCACTCAATTCCCAAAGTTCTACACATGAATATAAGTTTGACTGCATTTGCGGATGACCTGAACATTTATTTTGAACACCCTATGTCAGATACCAAAAAAATAATGACTACCCTAAACACATTTGCTCATATCTCTGACTACAAAATTAATCTGAATAAATCCTTCATATTCCTGATCAACCCTGCAGCTCATAGAGAAAACCTCTTTTCAGACTTTCCTTTTAATTTGTCTTATTCTTGCAAATATCTAGGAGTTTGCTTCGACCACTCTTTCTCCTCTGTAGTTCATTCCAACATTTCCTAATTATGGTCATCTCTCTCCCAAGACCTGCATAGATGGCAACAGTTGAAACTGCCCCTACTGTCTAAAACATCCATCATGAAAATGAATATCCTCCCAAAGCTTCTTTATCACCTTTATGCTTCTTTTTCCTTTATCCCAAACTCTTTCTTTATTAAAATACACAAAGCTTTTGCAAAATTCATTTGGCATCCGAAATCGGTAAGGGTGTCATATCAGAAACTTACTTTTCCAAAAGTTAAAGAAGGTCTTGACATGCCTGATCTTCAACTTTATTATAGAATTTTGCAAGCAAATAGATTAGTTACTATTGTCAATTACCATCCGAACAGCCCTAAGTGGTCCCCCCTTTGGGCTAAAATGTGGTACAATCATGTTCTGGAAAACAGTTTAAATCCCAAAGCTCTTCCTTTCCTCCTGGACCCATTAACTCTTACGACAGTTAAAAATATATGACATACTGAAATGGAAAAATCAAATCCTTCCAAGAGATTTTTAAATCCCAGATTCTAGACAAAGCTCTTCTTCTATTCCAACCCATTCATTTAAACCCTAACATCAAGCTAAATAACATGATCAATCTTGGAGACTATCTTCTAATAAAAGATTACTCACTCTGGGATATACATAAACATAAAGCTCTCTCACCATCAGAACTAACAGACGCATTAAAAGTATCTAAAAAATACATTATAATATTGAGTCAAATCAGAGAATTTATTACTTCTTTATTACAAGACCTTACAATTCCCGATTATATCACTATTCCCCTTCTCCAACCTGCTCCAGATCCTAGCAAGTAATAAGAATATGTTATCCCATTCTCATAAACTCAAACACAATTCAATTTCAAGAGAGGCTGGCTTATGCAAAATACTGGGATCAACAAGGTATGACCCTATTAGATGAACAAAAGTTAGTAGCCATTAAATCCACCTTATTATTCTCCCCTTTTAAAAAGCTTACTTAGACACAATTTATGATCAACAATAACTTATATTACACTCTCTCACATTTAAACAAATGTAACCCTAATATATCCCCTCCTTCCCCCATGCTGATATCCTTCATACAGTTTGGTTTTGCCACTATTCTAAAAGCATCTGGTGCTCTCTAAAGGTGAGACTTGACAAGATGGGTTATCACAAATCAACCCTCTCATGGGAGATGGCTATATTACACATTACTAACCTTACACTTTCATAATTAAGACTTCACATCCTAATAACACTGTCTACTAGTTAAATTCTACATCTCCAGACACTGGCTAGATCAATCTAAAATGTCTTGGAGTGGGTTCAGGAATATGGCTGTTAAATACATCACTTCTGAAAAGTTCATAATTATAAAAGCTTGTAAACGCACTTATTTCCAGAATTTCTGGAATGCCGTATTTGAGCTTCTGGTTGACAAGTACTTATTGTTATTTTGAAGGGGTATTTTAATACTATAGGCTCCTCCCTCCTATGTTGCTTCTTTCTTCACCTTAACTTCATTATGATTCTTATATTCCACTCATCTTTGTAGCTTAAGGTTAGTACACATGGTTTTTCTATCACATCTCATACTTTACATATTAAATTGAGGCTTTTACATTCCGAGTAGTTATAGTACCTACCCACCTGCATATTTGTTTTTTCTTTCTTTCATTATGATTATTTCCTGGGTTGGGAACACCCTTAGGCAGCACATCTGTACATATTGTATATAGTTATTGTAATTTGTATGATCTTTGCTGTACAACGTTCCTTTCTAAACTGCAAGTGTCCTGTTTGTATTATGTTTCTTAAAGAAAATGCTTTTTCATTTTATGATTTGCAGTCAAAAGAGGAATGCCTTTGTTTTCCTTTTGCAATTGGTTTGTAACTTTTTTCCAATGTAGTTAGGGTTCAACACTGATGATTTTGTACAATGGTGGATAACACACTCGTATATAATACGATAGATATAAATTAAGATAAAGTTCATTTGAACAAATGATTAAAAACAAGACAACATAGACAACAATAAGCTATGGATGAGGGCATAACAGTGTATACTGGCCAAGGTGCTTGACACAATACCTCATATAGGCATTGGAGATAAACTTACAAAATTAGGCATAAAGTCATAAGTCACCCAACAGAAAGCTAGCTGGCTGGCTCATTGACAGTATACAAAATGTTAGGACACAGGAATCCACCTCCACAAAGAAGTTAGTCACTAGCAGAGCCCCACAGAGATCTATGCTGAGGCCTCTCGATTTTTGGTATCTACTTCTCTAAAGTCTAGGCAAATCTCAGGGGCCTCTGGATGACCAAGTTTGCAGACAACTGCAAACTAGGAGTGGTCACTGAATCCCCTAAGACACAGGTACCCTTCAGAAAGCCTGAAACAGACAAACTGGTGTCAGAGCCATGGATTAAAACTCGGTACAAAACAAAATGCTTAATATTACACTTTGGAAAGATGGATATTCCTGCAAATTACCACACTGATAATGCCTTTCGGCTTATCCCAGTTAGGGGTCGCCACAGCAGAACTCCTGTCCGCTAATGTTTGGTAGTGGATTTTTACATGCCGAGTTACCAGCCCTGATGCAAAACCTTCAATGAAGGCACGCCCATTCATGCATGCCTCCACAGAGAAGACGCTCTAGCTGAGAATCGAATGCAACAACGTCTTGTGTGAGGCAACAATGCTACCGCAACACCACTACCATGGTGTACACCCCTAAAATCAGACCCAGTGGTCAGGGATCTGGGAATATATGTTGATGACAGCTTGACTTTTGACAATCATGTTTTTATTGTGAGAAAAAAATCATTCTTTGTTGCACAATTAATAAGTAAGGGCATGGCATCTAAGTCCAAGGAGGTCATTTTTCCACTGCATTCTACTCTCATCAAAACAAACAGTCATTGAGCACAATGCACCCTTGTGCATGCACCTGACCAGGCACTTGAAACAGCTTAAGAGAACACACTGGTTCGTCCCAAAGAATACAAGGAGTAAACAAGCCCTATGAGGACCACCTCAGAGCCCCATCCCTGTACTCAGTTTCCGACAGACTGCTGTGTGTCAATCTATGCCTATTCTACAAGGCAACCTCTGATCAGACACTGATGGATGAAAAGATGATAGGGGTCTGAATGGACAGATAACATCAGCAAAAGGAGAGAAGTTTGCTGGAATTGAATTAATCCTCAAGTCCTGGTGAGTACTTTCATGAGGTGGACCCTGTTTTTCACAAAATCTCACCAAAGCTACACTGATATATAGATTGCATTTTATATAGCATATATCATGTACAGAAGTAGGTTAAAAAATGAATAAAGCTGGGTGCACAAGTCCCAGGATAAAAAGTGCCCAATCTTGGTAGGTGCACTGGTACCAGGACTGGAAAAGATGACAATACAGAATCCTCCAGACATGGAAATATTCCTACTATGGGGCTAGGCCAGACTCAGGGGGAGGATGGCCCCATTATTGTAGAAGGAAGAAGCAGTCCACAAAAACTGATAGGTCAAAAAAGAGCTATACAGGTGATAAAGTGGACTATTGAGGATAAAAAAGAAATCATGTATTGTTGCTACTGTCCAAGAAGTCCAGAATTTCCAGACAAAAGATATATGAAAAGACTGAGATAAATTAGAGGAAAGAAAAATACTTCCACAAGAAAAAACTGTCAGAAGCTTCATATAAAATTTTGTGTTCATTAATACAACAGATCCATGAAAAACACTATAAAGACCAAGAAACATTGTGCCGTTTGGAAAAAGTGACTGAAGAAGTGTGAAAATTTAAAGGACAAAATTCAGAGACATTTGAAGGGCATAAAAAAAATATGGACATGGGAAAGGGAGATCTGATATGGTGCAATATTTATGCAAAGGAAAAAAACAAATTAATGAACACAAAAAAGGCAGCCATAAAGGTATTCAAAGAAAGATAAAGGCAAAGGCATCCAGATATAGAACATTTCACAATAAAAAATAAGATCACAAACAAGGAATGTCGAACAGAAGATTAGTCAAGTAGAAGCTAAAAAAATATAGAGGAGCCTGTGGTGGTGTTGGTACTCTGCCTTTTTAGTGATGTATGGGAATCGTGGTACAGTGGGGATGAGGGAATATTTCCTTTTCCCCACTGTAGTGCAATCTTAGAGTTAGTATATATAAGTACTGGGGGGGTTGCAGGGTGGTCTTTTTTTTTCATTTTTCACTCAATTGATTTTTGCGAAAGTATATTTTTGAATAAATGCACTTTCGCGAGAACAGAGTCGCGAAATTGCAGTTCAGTGAACTGTAATTTCAATGGGTCAAAGTAGACGCTTTATATATATGTATATATATATATATATATATATATATATATATATATATATATATAAAATATATATATATTATACACACATATGCACACACATATATGGCAACATGTTGTGTAGGTATTTAAGTGCATCCGAATTGTTTTTAATTGTTCTGAAGACGTTCACCTAAGAGGGTGTATGAAAGTGCTCAACCAGTGTTTTTATTGTGGTTGTATTTTGGACATTCATCCATTAAAGGATTTTTAATATATATCAGCAGCCGTCGGAATTTGTTTGATTTCACGTTTGTGTTTTTACCTTTTGGATATAGATTATATATATATATATATATATATATATATATACGCACACATTCACACACACACACTGAGACCTCAAGAGTTGGAATGACAGCATCTTTAATCCAGAAAGAGATTGGATTCTGGACCAGTCTTTTACCGAGGAGAAGATATGTAGGAAAGAAAAGTACAGTTGTGTACACTTACCATAAATGTAGATGTTCGGGTGTATTCACTGTTGTAGTCATCACACTTGGGTTATCTGCCTGTAGGTAGCCCTCAGTCAGCCCAAATACCAGAATTTTAGGATTTCTGCATCAGATGCTGTCGCTTCTTCCATGACGTCAGGTCATTAGGGGTATAAAACAGGCAGCAGACGCCATTACATCAGTTTTTCTTGCCCCAAATGTCAGGAGCCCCCAAACAGGAAGCTAGTATATGGTGGGGAACACCACCAGTAAAAAGTAAATACCAATGCCATTAGGAATTGCCATAGAGAGGAGAGGTAGAAAAAGATGTAGAAAGCCAGGGGGCTGGAGGGAGGGAAACCAGGACTGCAACAGTGAATACGCTCAAACATCTACATTTATGATCTACGCTCAAACATCTACATTTATGATCAGTGTACACAACTGTACTATGTTCTTAGTGTTTCACTGTTGCAGTCATCACACTTGGGTTGATTCCCAAAGCTGAGGAAGGGTGGAGACAGTCAAGAAGTGTTAGGGCTGGCTAGTAGGCCTTGCAAGGCTGCTGTAGTAAATCCAGCTCTAGATTTAGATAAGATTGTTAAGTGGTAATGCTTGGTGAAGGTGTGTACAGAACTCCAGGTTGCAGCTTCCAGAATGTCCCTGGTAGGGACTCCCCTGAGGAAATGCTGTAGAGGTGGAAGTAGCCCTAGTGAAATGTGGTCTGATCCCCTGTGGCGTAGGTTTTCCATGGTGCTTGTAGCAGAAATGGATGCAGTGTGCTATCCATTTGGAAATAGTTTGCTTTGAAATGGCCTTCCACACTGCCCCTGTAGCAAAGCTGACTAGCAGCTGGTCAGACTTTCTGAAAGGTTTAGTCCAGTCAAGGTAGAATCTGAGTTGTCTGTGCATGTCCAAGGAGTGCAGGATCCTTTCCCCTTTACTCTGAGGGTTAGGGAAGAAGGTTGGCAAATGGATGGATTGGTTTAGAGCCACAATGGACACCACCTTAGGCATAAAGGATGGGTCACTCCTGAGGGAAACCCGGTCAGCATGGAAAATAATGAAGGGTTCTACTGACATTAGTGCCTGTAACTCAGACACTCTTCTTGCTGAAGTTATGGCTAAAAGCAAGGCTGTTTTCCAAGAGAGGATTTTAACTCTGCTGAAGCTGTAGGTTCAAAAGGGGGAAGCATGAGCTTTTCCAGTACAAAGTTAAGATCACCGGCAGGGGTAGGTGCTCTCCTTGGGGGCCTTAAGTTGTTAGCCCCTCTCAGGAACTGTTTGATGAGAGAGTGAGAAAATAGAGGTGGCTCAGTATTATGAGCTGAGATGTTAGAGGCATGAATCTTAATGGAGGAGAAGGACAGGCCTCTGTGGAGTAGCTTTGCTAGGTAATCCAAGATTAGGGATAAGGAAGGCATTGCTGTGTGCTTCCCTTGAGATTGATTCCAAGAACAATATCTTTTCCATTTTTCAGCATAGGATTTCCTAGTACTAGGCCTTCTGGCTTTAAGAATGATGTCCAGCACCTGTTTGCTGAGGGTTGCTGGTGGAGTATTCAAGGGATAAGCCAGACTGTAAGGTTTAGGGATTGCAATTGGGGATGCAAAATATGTCCCTCCTGCTGTGACAGCAGGGTGGGAGTCTGGTGAAGGCGCCAGGGTAGCACTGTTGTCAGACTGTGCAAGAGTGGGTACCAGTGCTGGCGTGGCCGGTCTGGGGCAATAAGAATTGCCCTTGGCCTGTACTGTTTTACCTTGAGTAGTACTTTTGAGAGGAGGGGCAGAGGGGGAAATGCATAAATTGAGAGATTTTCCCATTGAAAGGATAGGGCATCCAAATTCCAGGCCATGCTGTGAGGGTTCCTGGTGCAAAATTTGCTCAAATGGTGGTTCTCGGGGGAGGCAAACAGGTCCACCTCTGGTGTCCCCCACCTCTGGATCAGAAGGTTGAAGGTGTTGGGCTCCAATTTCCACTCGTGTGGGCCTAGGTAACTTATGCTCAAGTCTTCTGCCACTGAATTTTGTTTGCCTGGCAGGAATTGAGCTTGCAGATGCACTTGGTTGCGCAAGGCTGTGTTCAACAGGGCCATGGCTAACCTGCAGAGTGGGTAAGAATGAGTTCTCCCCCTGCTTCTTTATGTACCAGATAACTGTGGTGTCTGTTTTTATAAGCAGTTGTCCTGTAAGGATTAGGTATTTGAAGGCTGTCAGAGCATTCTGTACAGCTAGCATCTCTTTTTGATTGATGTGCAGGAGAATCTGGGCTGGGTTCCAGTGACCCTGAATGCATTTGCCTGCTATAAGAGCCCGCCATGCATAGTCTGATGCATCTGTTGTCAGGGTGTGGGCGGCGAGTGGTTGAGTGAAAAGCAGTCCCTTGTTGTGGTTGCATGCTTCTGCTCACCAAAGGAACTCTGCCCTTAGTCAAGGTATGATTGGAATGACTGTTTCCAGGTCCTGAGAATGCTGGCATCAAAGATTTTTTTTTAAATATCATTGAAGTTTCCTCACATGCAGTCTTGCATATGGAATTAGCAGAATACATGAGGCCATGAACCCTAGGGCTTGCAGAATTTTTCCTTGCAGATTGCTGGGTTCTGGTGGCCATCTGTTTGAAGTAGTTTGTCAGATAGACCTGTTTTTCTGAAGTGAGAAATGCCATCTGGGAAGTTGTGTCCAAGCTTGCTCCCAGGAATACAATCTTCTGACTGGTACCAGTCGTGATTTATTTTTGTTGATAGTGTACCCCAATGAAGTGAGAAGGATTTTTTTTACAAATGCCAGGTGCTGAAGTAGAAATTCCTGACTATCTGCCTGAATCCATGTATGGGAAAATTTGGACATTTTTCTGCCTGCAGTATGCAATGGCTAGAGCCAGGCATTTTGTGAATACTCTGGGAGCAGTAGATAAGCCAAAATGAAGTGCAGAGAACTGGTAGTGCATAGAGCCTGCCCTGAATCGGAGATATTTTCTGCATGACTCCCTTATGGGGATGTGCAGGTAAGCTTCTTTTAAGTCTAGAGTGACTAAACAGGCATCCTTGGCTAGCATAGGGAGAAGCTGTTGCAAGGCAAGCATCTTGAATTTTGGGACCACCAGAAAGGTTTTGAGAGTTGATAGATCCAGGATTGGGTGCCATGAGTCCTCTTTTCTGGGCACTAGGAAAAGTCTGGAGTAGAAAAGTACAGTTTTGTACCTACCATAAATGTAGATGTCTGATAGGTATGCATCTGCAGTCATCACATATGGGTTGTCCTGCCTCAGGCAGCCCTTCTGTCGGCCGGATTCCAAAGTCTGGGTCTGGCCTCGGCTGATGTCGCACTTTCCCCGACGTCAGAGCGTCTGGGGTACAAAAGCATCAGCCGACGCCATTTTCCTCAGTTTTTCTTGCCCCAGATGCCAGGTGCCCTCTAGGAAGGCTAAATTTGGAGAAATGCAATAAAATTCCAAACATTTGCAAAAATATATATACATGTATAGACAAACAAATACACCATAATAGATTCCCCCAGCTAGCTAATAGAGGGGTAAGCACCCTAGGAATACCACAGAGGGGAAGGAGGGAGGGTTTGACTGCAGATGCATACCTATCGGACATCTACATTTATGGTAGGTACAAAACTGTACTATGTCCTTCAAGGATGCATCTGCAGTCATCACATATGGGTAGAATACCATAGCCAATCTGGGGGTGGAGGTACTAAGTAAAGGATGGTGTAGTTAAGATACCCTGCAGGACTGCCGTAGCAAAACCTGCTCTGGATCTGGAGTATAAAGGTAAATTGTAATGCTTGGCAAATGTATGCACGGAGCTCCATGTAGCAGCTTCTAAAATGTCTTTGGTAGCCACCCCTCTTAGGAAGGCTGTGGTGGTGGCTGTGGCTCTCGTGGAATGAGGTCTAATGTTAGCTGGCACAGTTTTTCCATGAAAGGAGTAACAAAAACGAATGCAATTTCCTATCCATTTTGAAATGGTCTGTTTGGAAATTGCTTTTCCTTGTACCCCAGCAGCGCATGCTACAAACAACTGGTCAGTCTTTATGTAACTTTTAGTTCTGTCCAAATAGTAGCGCAGTTGTCTGTGTATGTCCAGGGTGTGCAGAAGTCTCTCCCCTTTATTTTGTGGTTGTGGGAAGAATGTAGGCAAGTGAATAGCTTGGTTCAAAGATACCCTGGATACCACCTTTGGCATGAATGTAGGATTGATCCTCAAAGAAACTCTGTCCTGATGAAAGATAAGAAATGGCTGCACTGCCATTAAAGCGTATAGCTCAGATACTCTTCTTGCTGAGGTTATGGCCAGAAGGAAGGCAGTTTTCCAAGACAAAAACTGTAGATCTGCCGATGCTGCTGGTTCAAAGGGAGGAAGTGTTAGTTTTTCCAATACGAAATTCAGGTCCCAAGTAGGTAGAGGTGGTTTCCTTGGACGATTAATGTTTTTGGTTCCTCTTAGAAACTGTCTTAGGAGAGGATGAGAGAAGACAGGTGTGGATTAACATTGTATTCTGCTGAGATTGCTGAGGCATGTATCTTAATGGAAGAGTAAGACAGGCCATTGTGGAACAATTCTGCCAAATATTCCAGTATATGTGCCATGTTCATTACAGTCACATCTAGGCCCTTCGCTGTGTTCCAGGTGTGAAATCTTTTCCATTTTGCTGAATATGCCTTCCTTGTGGAAGGCCGGCAAGCTTCCATAATAATATCCTTCACTCTCTGGGATAGGTTATCCTGAGGAGGAGTCATGGTATTCTCCAGGCAGTTAGCTGCAAGGTTTTCAGGTTGGAGTGCAGAGTCCTGAAATTGTGCTGCGTCAGTAGGAGTGGCCATAAGGGGAGAGGCCATGGTTTCGTCTGTGATATGCTCTTTAACAGTGGGTACCAGTGCTGTCTTGGCCAGTTTGGAGCTATCAGAATTACTCTGGGCTGCTCTGTCCTGATCTTCAGTAGGACCTTGGTCATTAATGGGAGAGGTGGGAAAGCATACACTGTTAGAGCTTTCCAGCTGAAAGAGAGAGCGTCCACTTTCCATGCTTGTGGGTGGTATGTCCTTGAGCAGAATTTCTTCAGTTGATGATTGAGGGGGGAAGCGAACAGATCTATTTCCGGCCTTCCCCATGATTGTGTGATGAGTAAGAAGATGTCTGGGTGCAGCATCCATTCGTGTGCATCCATGGTAGTTCTGCTTAAGCTGTCTGCCAGTGTGTTGTCTTTCCCTGGCACGAACTGAGCCTGTAGCTGTATGTTGAGTTTCAAAACATGCTCCCATAGATTCATTGTCAGCCTGCAAAGAGGGTAGGAATGGGTGCCTCCTTGCTTGTTTATGTACCACATAACTGTGGTGTTGTCTGTCCTTATGAGCAGGTGGCCTTGCTGAAGGAAAGGTTTGAAGGCCTCGATTGCGTGTATCACTGCCAGCATTTCCTTTTGGTTTAAGTGCATGCGCAGCTCTCTTTGTGACCATAGCCCTTGGATACATCTACCCTCCATGTGTGCTCCCTAACCTTGGTCTGAAGCGTCCGTGGTGATGGTTTGGTTGGCTCTTGGCTTGCTGAAGGGCAACCCGCTGTTCGACTGGCAGGCTTGAGCCCACCACAGAAATTCCTTTTGAAGGCAAGGAATGAGTGGGATCAGAGTTTCTAAGCTGTGACTGTGCTGTGTCCATAAACTTCTTTGGTACCATTGTAATTTTCTCATATGCAGTCTTGCTTGCGGAATCAGAAGAATGCAAGATGCCATGTAACCCAGGGCTTGCAGGATTTTCCTTGCAGTCAGCTGAGTTTGTCTTGTCAGATTCTGGAAGTAAACTGGTAGTTGTTTTTGTTTTTCTTCTGTGAGAAAGGCCATTTGGGTGGTTGTGTCTAGATCCGCACCCAGAAAAGGTATTCTTTGGGATGGAACCAGTCTTGATTTGTGGATGTTGACTGTATATCCCAAGGCCTGTAACAGGTGGATGGCATAATCCAAGTCCTTTAACAAAGTTTGCTTGCTGTCCGCTTGTATTAGGCAGTCGTCCAGATATGGGTAGATTTGAATCCCCTGAAGTCTGCAGTGTGCAATTACTGATGCCAGGCATTTCGTGAATACTCTGGGCGCAGTAGATAAGCCAAAGGGTAATGCTGAGAATTGATAATGCTCTGACCCTGCAAGAAATCTGAGGTGTCTTCTGCAGCTCTGTCGAATAGGGACATGCAGGTATGCCTCCTTGAGGTCTACAGTCACCAGCCAAGACCCCTTGCCCAGCATGGGAAGGAGTTGCTGTAGAGTCAGCATTTTGAATTTTGGCACAATGAGGTAAGTATTCAGTGCGGACAAGTCGAGAATAGGCCTCCATTGATTTTCTTTTCTTGGAACAAGGAATAATCTGGAGTAAAATCCCTAGCCTTGTTCTGAAAGAGGTACCTTTTCTATAGCTTTCATTTGCATTAAGTTGGTAATTTGCTTCAGAGCCTCTGCCCTCTGATTTGGTGGCAGGTCTGGCATGCCTTTTCTTTTTGGCAATGAATGGAAATGGAACCTGTATCCTTTGTCTATTATTTGCAGTGTCCATGTGTCCCTTGTAATGCTGTACCAGTTTTTTGAGAATAAAGAAAGCTTTCCGCCCAAAGGTGCTTCTAATTGAGCCCTGGTCGGCGGAGTCAAAATAAAGTCATTGAGTCTGTCCTGGTGTAGCAGTTGTAGTTCCTGCACTACCTCTCTGGTTGGGAGGCTGCCACTGACGGCCTCTGTATGAGCCTCTAGCTTGCCCTCTACCTCTGGCACGCCTATTCCTGCCTCTTTGAGATCTGTCTGAGTCCGGAAAGGACCAATTCTTAGTAGGCCAATTTCTGCTGAATCTCGGTGGTTGGACTTGCAGAAAGTCTTTAACTGTTTGCACAGATTTTGCCTTTTCTTCAAATTTCTTTAAAACCTCTTGAGCCGTGGAACCAAATAATTTTTGCTTTTCCATAGGAGCATCCAAAAGCTTAGCTTTAACATGGTCTGGCAGAGATTGTTCCTTCAGCCAGGCATGCCTACGTATAACTGCACCTGTCATAGCTGATCTACATGAAGCTTCCAATGCATCATAACCACACTGCAAGAAATGGTTACTCACCTGCTGGGAGTTATGCACCAGATCCTGAATGGATTTGCGATCAAGGGGTTCAGAAGAGGACAGTTTCTTATGCAATTCATCTAGTAAATACTCTTGGTACTGTATCATATGAAATTGACAATTTAATGCCCTCATGGAAAGAGTTGCAGAAGTATACACTTTCTTACCCCATCTCTCTAATGCTCTGGACTCCCTTTCAGAGGGTAGAGGATTTTTAGCAGTGGCAGCTGCAACCCCTTTTGGGCCCTGGGAAATAGTTTCTGGATCAGCAGAGTGGGCCTTGTACAGGTGTAAATGTGAGTCTGGGACCCTGTAGTACCTATCAGGTTTGGCAGGAGCCGGAGGGAGAGAGTCAGGGGCAGTACTAGCATCAGAGTACACATCATCAATGACATTCAAAACAGGAGGTATAGCTAAGGGCCTATGCTGAGGTAAATGTAAAAAGGTCCTTAATCTCTTTCTGGAATCAGAGAATTCCTGACCCTGCCACTGAAAATGTTCTCTCATAGAGTGTAATGTCTCTCCAAAGGAAAACTCTTCAGGAGGGGAGGCCGAGGGAATAGATTCTTCAGCATCAGAATCCTCGTAGGCCGAATAAGCCTCCTCCTGGTGGTCTGACAGAGCAGAGCCATCCGTGGACTCATCTGAGGACTGGGGATCAGAGGGCTCAACCCTGGGCCTTTGTCTGGAGGTGGTTGAGAGCCCCTGTCCGGATGTGGTTGGGAACCTCTAATTAATGAGATCAGATCCTCTGCTAGGGTAAGAATCTGAGAGCTAGTAGAAGGTCTCTGAGAGAAAACCTTGGGAGGCAAAGCCTTAGTAAGTTTAGCAGCTTTAGCCCTAGAGAAAGCCTTAATGGACATGGAAGCAGGGGGTCTGGCTGCACCACGTGCAGGAGTAGACTTATCTAAAGGAATGGTGTCAGAAGGTTCCTGGACACCGGTTTCAGTAGGTGATTCAATGACCGTCTCAGCCGGGGCCTCCAGGGCCGAGGTAGTCGGTTGTGTGGTTTCGGTAATAGGAAGTACCAAGGACTCTGTTTCAGCTGAGACCGAGACACTCGCGGTAGGCCCGACCGCGGGTTCAGCCGAAACCGCGGTCCACGTGTGTCGGTCCTTGTCCTTCCATTTTTTAACTAAATGTGAAGTCGGAGTCTCCAACGGCATCTTATAAGCAAAACTAGCCCCAAAAAACTCCTCTGCAAACTCCGACCGACGTCTAAGAGTTCGTCGGTTGAACGAAGCACAGGCTGAACAGGCCTTGACGTCGTGGTCTGGGCCTAGGCAGGGGAGGCAGTAAGAGTGGAAATCCTTATGAGGTATTTGTTTCCCACAAGTTAAATAATTATTAACTTTATCTGACATCGGCTGAGGCAAGAAAGAGTCCCCAACAGGATACTTAGCTTTTTCGAAGTCTTCGGTAGCTGAATCACAGGAGCTGGCCGACCGGCACTTGCGAACTGCTTCTGCTTCCGGCACCATGTGACAAGAAAGACTGGGGAAAATGGCGTCGGCTGATGCTTTTGTACCCCAGACGCTCTGACGTCGGGGAAAGCGTGACATCAGCCGAGGCCAGACCCAGACTTTGGAATCCGGCCGACCGAAGGGCTGCCTGAGGCAGGACAACCCATATGTGATGACTGCAGATGCATCCTTTAAGGACATCCCTGCCCCCTTTGTTCTACTGGAACATACTGAATAGCTCTGATACTGAGCAGGGAAAGTACTTGCTTTTGCGCCTATGCCCACTGATTTGGAGGAAAGTCTGGAAACCCTCTTGGGATTGGCAGTGTATGGAAGGGGAATCTGTACCCCTGGGATACAATATTTATGACCCATCTATCCCGAGTAATGGACATCCAGTTTTTTGCATGAAGGGCAAGTTTTCCTCCTAGGGGTGCAAGTAGTTGGGCAGGGCTGGGAAGGATATTTGAAAAGTCATTGTGAACGTTTTCGAGCTTACCACTCCCTGTTGTTGAGGTGGGAGCACCCCATGGTTTAGATCTCTGCATACCCTGAGACTGTAGTCTGGGTGGCCTGTTTCCCCTGGGTTTGGTCTGAGAAGGCCTGGAAGGGGCTGTAAAGGACCAGTTTTTTGAAGGCCAATGCCTACTGAATCTAGGTGGTTGCACTTGTAAGAATTTAACAGTTTGCATAGATTTAGCTTTTTCTTCCATCTTTTTAAGAACCTCTTCTGCTTTGGTGCCAAATAAGCAGTCCTTATTTAAAGGAGCGTACAGTAATTTGGATTTGACATGATCTGGCAAGGTTTGTTCCTTCAGCCAAGCATGCCTTCTCAGTACAGACCCAGTGACTGCAGCCCTGCAGGATCCTTCTATGGCATCAAAGCCACACTGCAAAGTATGCTTACTAACTTGGTTTGCAGAATGAATTAGCTCTTGTAAATCTTTATTTTCTGCACAAGCTGGAAGTAACACCATTTTTTGTTTAATTAGTTCCATAATATGCTGCTCGTACTTCAACATGTGAAACTGGCAATTCAATGCCCTGATGGTAAGAGTTGCAGAGATATATACCTTCTTACCCCATATGCCTAAAGCTCTGGAATCCCTGTCTGAAGACGTAGGATTTTTGGCTGTAGTAGCCTTAATACCTTTAGGTCCCTGGGAAATGGTTTCTGGATCCGCAGTAGGATTCTTGAAGAGAAATTTGTGGGAATCAGGTACTCTGTAGCACCTGTCAGGTTTCCTAGGGGCCAGTGGTACAGTATCTGGAGTAAGACTGGATTCCATAAAAACATCTACAACATCCAGGACAGGGGGTATAGCTAGAGGCCTGTGCTGAGGCAACTCTAAAAATTCTCTAG
The DNA here is from genome assembly GCF_019279795.1 of Protopterus annectens. Classification (NCBI taxonomy): domain Eukaryota; kingdom Metazoa; phylum Chordata; order Ceratodontiformes; family Protopteridae; genus Protopterus; species Protopterus annectens. The sequence continues at coordinate 492,078,900 of NC_056725.1, read as the reverse complement.
GTCTCTTTTTGGACTGAGGGTAGTCCTGGCATTCCCAGCGGAAATGCTCTATTAAAATATGCAAGGTTTCACCAAAAGAAAAGTCCTCTGGAGGGGAGGCAGAGGGAATGGATTCCTCTGCATCAGAATCCTCATAGGTTGATAAGGGCATGTCCTGATAATCAGAAGGGTCAGAGTCATCGGACTCCGGGTCTGTAGAATCAGAATGAAACTCAATTCTTTGTCTCTTAGCAGGGGAAGGCTGGCTTCCCCTAAGTAGGGTAATAAGGTTTTCAGCCATTCTAAGCATGGGAGCTTGAGCATGTGCTTTGGCTGTCTGTTTTCTAGGCATAGTGCGTACTCTGGGCCTCAGAAACTCGGTAGTTTTAGCTAAAAATAAAGTTGCTGGTTTAAATCGAACATTGGTAGGTTGGAATACACCCTCAGAAGCCTGTGCCTGCACAGCAGCTCTGGACCCATCCAAGGTAGAGACACCCACAGGTTCCATAGTCGAAGAAGCATCTTGTGGCATACCGGACTCCGAATGGGTCTCAGAAGAGGCCTGTGAACCTGTAGAAGCGGGCATCAGGGGCTGCAAAGGCGCCTCACTGAGTACCGGTGGACTGGCGACTAGCTTAATGGAAGCATTGTCAGCATATCTTTACGTTTTTCAGAATATCGGTAGCCGGATGGCTTATCGAAGCCATTTTGGAATACAGAGAATGAGTGCAAAAGAATTTAGCGACAAAGATAGCCCGACGACGAATTGTTCAGCAGTTATACAAGGCACAAAACCGACAACGAGGGGCGCCATGGTCTGGGCCTAAACAGGTGACGCAGTAAGAATGAAAATCTCTGGGAGGTATTTGCTTTCCACAGGCAAGACAATTGTTAACTTTTTCTGACATCAGTTAGAGCAAGAAAAAAGGATCCCCAACGGGGTACTTAGCTTTAGAAGACTTCAGTATTACAAACTTGAAAATGAAAATTTCAGGTAGCGGCCGACAGACACTTGCGAACTGCTTCTGCTTCAGGCTCCTCCTCGGCAAGAAAGACTGGTGTAATGGTGTCGGCTGCCTGTTTTATACTCCTGACAACCTGACATCATGGAAGAAGCGACAGCATCCGACGCAGAAATCTAAGACTCTGGTATTCAGGCCGACTGAGGGCTACCTGCAGGCAGATAACCCAAGTGTGATGACTGCAACAGTGAAACACGAAGAACATCCAGAGAGTTACAAATGAGCAATCCAAACTGCTTTTGTAAACTGAACATAAAACTGGACTTACTAAGGCCCACAATGAAAATATTACTTATTTCAATAAGACAGAAAGCATTAACTTTCGTGTGTTGTAACGGGAATATGTGCACTGGCTAGATAATGTCACTTACAGTTATGATGGCTTCTGTTAAACAAACTTTCACTGCCTATGTAACTGTATAGCAATAAATCCACCATGTTGAGTTGCTTTAGCTGGAAGCATCTATGTGTTGACTTCCTTGTTGACACATTTTTAGGCGTTTTGCTCTATTTGCAGAAAGCTTTAGACAGGCATGCCACAGACGCCTGTTGTTCTTCCACTGTGTCATGTACATGCATTTACTAATTTAAATAAAAAGAAGTAATTTGTAAATCTGCAAAGTACTGTTAATTTTAGTACAGTCAAACCATTTATATACTGTACTTACACCAGAACTGGACTTAAAGACAATTAATACAGTGTAGTAAGAGATACTAGATATTTTTACCAGTTGCCTAACAGCCAAATGTAAACCTAACAGGAACTGGACAAAATGTGCATTTGACAAAAGCGATTGCAGCAACCAGAGTTTGCCCTTTTTACAGAGTTGCATAGATCTTACAGTTGGTTATATTAAGTCAGGGAGGGGCTTACCATCAGAGAACATAAAGATCTCAAAGAGACAGTCTTCCACTTTACTTTCAGCCACTTTGCTTTAGCTGAACTGCTTTGCTTTAGATGAACTGGGTTTTAATGACTTGATTGGGATTTGAAATATACAATAAAACTAGATGAGAGTGTGAAACAAAGTTACTTGAGGTAAGATTTACAGTATATAAAGACAACACATTTAAGCATGAACTGTATTTTCAACAGATGGTCCTTGCAATCATTGATAACACAGCAATAACTCTAATGGTGATGCAGTGAACTATGGAAGTATGAAATGTGGTTGTTGCTCAAAAAAACAAATTCGCTTAACTATGATGCTTCTCACAACAGGAATGGAAGGTTTTTCCAATTATTTGGAAAACAATTTCTAAAACGGTCACTGAAATACCTCTTTTTGCTTTGAGGGATGTTGGCCAAACTAGAACTCATTGATCTGACCTAACTAGGAAGACAAATCTATTTTGCTCTGTGGCCATCAATAACTCCAGATGTTATTTGGGATATTTTGTAGGCATGTTAATGCTTACAGACATCAGGCTTGGTTTTATGCTTTTTTTTTTTCTAAAGTATAGCCAAACAATCCACTTATGTTGTATTGATGAGATCAGAAAAAGGCTAAAACATGTCATGTCAGCAGCTACTTGGGTTTGGCTTGATGGCCTGAATGTACCCATAAAGATTTAAAAAGTAAAAGGTCATGGGCATTCAGAAGTCATGTAGCTGAAACATTGGTATGTCCTTAAGGAGTCATTTGCATATAGCCCATGGGCTTCCACTACCAAAGGTTTAAAGTATTGCACAGTGAAAACTCTAGCTTGGCTGGGTCTTTCTTGCAGTTTTTACAGAATGGTTTGTCTGTGTGACCTTTTTACCCTTTGATTTGGATCTGTTTATAAAACTGCCTAAGGCACTTGTACCCCTCACATAAATCACATCTACCACACCGCTGACAATTTTGGTCTGTCCATTGTCTAGCTCTCTTCCACATGTTCTGAAATTATAACAATGTCAATTGCCTTACACACAAAGAAGCATAATATATGTTCCCCACCATATATGAGAATATGCAAAGACACTAACAAAAGACAGTCTGTGGTCTCAATCCTCCCCACAAAATAATAAAATGTCACAGTTAGAGCCTACACAACTGAGCTCTTTCCTTCATTGGTTGCAGCTCGTCTTCTGTCTGTCTCCAGCACTGATGACCCATCCAACTGCACCCCAGAAAATACTTCCTGAATGGCTCCACATAAGTGGGACTGCTATAAGGCCCATTACTGGAAACCAATATTCAGAAATAAACCTGGAAAGAGAGAAAGGCTGAGGGAAATGATGTTGACTGCAAGACAGATTTGCTTCAAACTATGGGTAGGGACAGCTAAACTAAAATCTACAGCAGGCATTCCCTGCTGACAGGAGTAGGGTCTTTCTTTTCTCCCTGTAAGCAGACTTTATTCCTGTTATGTATCATAAGGTGTAACATCACACTGCATGATATCCATCAAAGCTACACAATAGTAAATGTGTAGAGCTTAATAACGGTGGATCAGCAATTTCAAAGTAACATCAAGCTGCTTCAAATAAAACATCTGCACTTTCACTCAGTAAGGTATAAACATGGATCACTACAAAGTTAAAACTATTCCTATTAAGTCATCATTTGCTATCTTTGTAAACTTCCTAATCATCAGTAATTTAAAAATAAACCCTGGTCCAATACATTATAACAATCACAAACAATATCAAATTGGGCTGCACGGTGGCACAGCAGATAGCGTTGTTTCCTCACAAGAGGTTCCCTGGTTCGATTCTTGGCTGGGTGCCTTCTGTGCAGAGTCTTTATATCCTCCCTGTGCCCGCATAGGTTTCCTCCCTGTACATTCATAGGTTTCTTCCAGATACTCTGTTTTTTCCCACATTCCAAAAACAAGCTGCAGACACACTAAACTTGCCATAGGTGTGAGTATGCATGTGAGTGTGTGGTGTGGAACAGCTACCACTGCAGGCCTGTCCACCTGGCGCTGTAAATCTTGGCTCTAGCTGATTATTACTGATGAATGACACCCCGACCCCATGTGCAAAAATGGCAAAGGGGTTGGGGATGGATGGAAAGACCAAACTGGACTCACATTATTGCAAGACGTAAGCAAAACAGTCACAGAAATAAATACACAGCAGAATTCACACTTACAAACCTAATATGCTGCCTGACATTGAAACCAAGTGCAAATTCACCATCAAAGATGAAGAAATTTTTCCATCAGGTTACAACACACATTGGACAGACAATTTATCTAAAGTAGATGGTAGCTATCTTTCAGTTAAACATCCAAATCAACAACATACCAATCACCAAATCTGATAAACCCAAAATTGTAAAATGTAATGTACACGAGTAAACACAAAATTTCACATGCATGAATTATCTACATTCCTGCAAACTCAACACAAAACAATACTTGCACATAAGAAAATATCCCATCCTGGATGGCTGTCAGCAGAAACCTTGACATAATCCTACTAGGTGACAGACTAGCCAAGTTTAATCTTGATCAGCTCAAACACAAAACAGCAAAAGTCACACCAATTAATTTAACAGCTAACCAAAATACAGAGAAATAGTTGAAAAAAAAAAGCATTCCGGACTGGATCTTAACATCTTACCCAATGTCTGTGGCTCTGAGCCAGCATGTGAACCAGAATAATTTTGGTCTATATGTGCCAACTTATCTTCATGAGAGTCATAATCACTTGATTACTGCAGGGAAGGTGCCTCTTTCTTTTCCCAGGAGAAGATTCTGTAGATGAGCTGCTCTGGTTAAGCTGTCTGGATCACAATATCCACAAGATCCTCAGCTAGCCAGACAAGGTGGGTAGGCCTTACAGATTAAGGATCAGAAGAGCCAGGCTGAGGCAAGATGGACATAGCTTTCTTGGGTTTGGCCTTGGGTCTCACTTTAGGTGTGGCATCAGATGTACTCAGCTCTACTAGAACCAGGTAGCAGGTGAGCAGTCACAGCCTAGGCTCAGTCAGCTGAACTTCCTTCTACTGAACTGGAAATCCCTCCCTCCCTTTCAGTAGTCTTGGAATGTCTATGGAAGCTGAGACCAGCACAGAGATCCTGGACCCAACTGATGACCAAAGTCCTTTGACCTGTGTAAATGTAGAGGAGATCAATGGTATATCAAACTCTCAAAGGATCTTGGTAGAGGCCTTGGTCACATGTTCCATCAGTATTAGGGACTGCAAATGCATCTCGCCTCCCACAACAATCACGAGCCTGGGTGGACTGGCTGACACAGAATGTCTGTCATCCTCAACCCTAACATGCTTCGGCAAGTCTTCTTGCAACTGGGAAATCATGTTTCAGTTTGACCAGCAGACACCATAATGTACATGGGCCCCTGATGCTTCCTTTCCTAAAAATTTTTCTAGGAATTCTGCCCTGTGCTTAATGGTTATAAAACTGAAATAAGCACACTAAGACAGATGAACATGTCATGATCTAGGCCTAGGCCAAAAAAAAAGACAGTGTGTGGGAGTCGCAGTGAGGGATTTGTTTAACACACTCCAGAGCAAGTACAGGTCTTAAACAATGGACATCTAACAATACAGTATTAAGTTGTCAGAAAAAAGATCCCCAACGCGGTACTTATTTTGGCTCCAGTTCACACTCGGCTTTGGACAGACTGATGACAGAATGGACCTGTAACAGGCTCCAACACAAATAAAGAACTGAAAAAATGGTACCAGCTGATGACCCTTATAACCTGCCCTCCTGACATCTAAGGAGAGGATGTCTGCTGGTCCACTAGCAGGAGAAAACCCCAAGTAGTTAGTAGTGCAACACTGAAACACTATGAACATCTGAGATGTTTCCAGTTGAGATTTTGAAAGGTTGACTGCGATCCCCAAAGGTAGGCAGGCACAGCTATAGTATTGTCTTGCATTACTGCATTTCTCTACTGTAAGTGAAGCACAGAGCCAGTAATCAAGATAGAGAAAGATTTTTATCAATAAAATTCACATGTAGGCTACAACTGGAGCCATGGACTTGGTGAACACAAGGGGAGCTGTGGTGAGACCAAACAGCAGGAAGTTGAATTTGTAATGACTGCCTCTTACCTGAAAGCAGAGGAATCTCCAGGGCTGTAAATACAGTCTTGGAGATCCAAAGAGCACATCCAATCTCCTGCCTAAAAGCATGGCAGAATGGATTGCACCATGACCGTCTGCAAGGACTACTTCACATACTGACTCACATGACTAACATCTAGAATCAGTCTGAGGTGCTGCATCCTTTTTAGTATGAAAAAAAAATCTAGATCCTCTCTGATCTGGGAGAACCTGCTGGATGTCTCTTTTTAAAAGATCTTTCAACCCCTGATGAGCAGGTCTAGTTTGAAGGGGTGACATTAAAGGTAGATGGAACAGCAGTTTTAAAAATGGTATTAAATAGCCCTGGATATAATTTCCCAAATTCAACTGTCTTTTATGAAGACCAGCCATGCTAGTGAATGCAGGGAAAGTTGTCCCCCACCACTTCCAAAACAGGACAGTTGGGCAACTGTTCAGGGTCCATACTGCCTGGTCCCTGGAGAGGGACCACAGAATGTTTGCTGATATGATCCACCACTGCATCTTTGGTGACAGTTACCAGAGAAGATCCTCCTACCCTACAAACTATTGTCCAACTGCTGTTGAGTCTTCTGCTCTTAAGTTCCATCAAAAGGGTGCTGATGAAGGCCAGCTTGAAGCCTTCTGTGAAACCAGTATGGTGTACCCTAGCCTAACTCATTAAAATGGCTGAGCTTGCAAACCTAGCTGCTCCATCCATTGTGTTGTGTAAAAGTTGAATGGACAGTAAGGTAATGGAATTAACAGTAGCCAAACGGGTCCACAACTGTCTTTATGACCCCAGTTGGTAATTGTTTCAGACTTTCCAGGTGGTCTCTATGAGACCTCACCATATGCACCAATTACTTTACCACCTTGATAGAAGAAGTACCTGACACAAACTTGCTTTCTCAATCTATCAATTACCTGTGAATCCTTGCTTGTACAATGAACAGCCAAAGAATTCTCTGGAATCTCTACTTTGGTGGCCTCTGACATTATAATGGTGTCCACAAAGGAGGAGTGTATCCTTGGCATTCACAAGATGTCAGAATTCCGTGGAATTGGTTCCATGACATCTGGTTCCCTCCAAGCACTGGAACAAACTACATCTATAAGCTTGTTCAGTGGGGGGACCATTTAGGCTAATGTGAGTGAGGACCTCTACACTTCCAGAAGGATATTTTCTTTGGGGGAAGTGGAGGGGGTCAATAAGCCATCATCCTATCAGCCTCAACATTTCAGGAATTTCACCAAACGTGGTACCCTGTGGTGGGAATTAGAGTGAAGGCCCCTTCATCAAGATGCGTCTATGGAGGGGGACTCCAAAAGGGAGTCCCCGTTAAAAGGCTGTGCAAAAGGAAGCACAGATAGTAACAGACAGATTTTTCTGAGCTTTCCTGGGAGAATGCTATCCAGACCTGGATTGTCTCCTATGTCTTTGAGGTCTTCTGTCCTGGGGCTGCAAGATGGTTGAGTGATCCATGACTCTATTTCAACAGAATATGAGGATGGAACCAGTGGAGATAGCGCTTGTTCTTGCTGGAAAATCTGAGCAGATCTTCTCTATGATGAAAAGTCTGTCAAAGTGCTCAGGACCAAAGCTATCAGCACAAACAGCATTGCACACACACTGAAAGGAGAAAACTGCTGGCACTGAGGCCAACAAGGTGGACTCTGGCATCAAATAATCAAGGGATGAGAATGCAGACACCAACACCAGTGAAAAAGGCAGAACCAGCACTAAGCCATCAGTCCCTGTCGTTTGGGCATAGTAAGTCATTACTGACACAGAGCTAACATCTCCACTGGTGTCAAGGGCATCAACACAGAAGAAGTCAAATCTGAATGTACAGAGAACACGGTCACTGTAATTCTGACCAGCTCAGATACTCCTGGTGCTTGAACTAGGCCTGAGGTATTAGAGATAAAAGGGATGTGGATTTCTTCTACTACCCCCTAGACACCAAGACGGCTAAGAAAACACCAAATTAAAATTAAGTATTTGCAAAAGCAGTTATCTTCCCCCAAATTATCTGCATAGTATTCCAGAAAAACCTAGAGGAGAAGGATGCAGCTGAAGTGCAAAAGCAATTTGGACAACTTCTGCTCCAAGAAGAAATCATCCACTATTCTCCTTGGAGTATTGTCTGTCAGCCCTGTGGAATCTTGCCTTGCTGGAGATGCATGGCACTAAGGAGTGGTCATGGAATATGGCCACTTATGGAGAGAGGAAGTTATGACCTGAGGTACCTTGGCTAGAGACTGCTTCATTAATATGGTTTGATTCTGATGAAGTCCTGTTTGTGTTAAGGACAAAAGTGCTTAATTGGTTTGGTCATAAATAAATAAAATATTTCATTTTATAGAAGTTATACACTGTGTAATGATTTTTCCCATTGTTCTAGGTTAATTGGACAAGTGGTTAATTAATTGGTTTTGTATAAAAAGGCCATTTTGGTGATATGGTTTGATTCTGCTGAAGCCCCGTTTGTGTTAAGGACGAAAGCACTTAATTGGGTTGGTCATAAATAATATACTTTATAGATGAATCCTGGTTGCGGCTTCTGGTTACTAGTTTTGTAAATTTTTTCCCTGTGGAATCTTGCCTTGCTGGAAATGCGTGGCACTAAGGAGTGGTCATGGAATATGGCCACTTATGGGGAAAAGAAGAAGCTATGACCTGAGGCACCTTGGCTTGGGACTGCTTTGTTAATATGGAAGTTCTAAAATCCCCCAGTCTTATTTTTTCTTCACTCTTTTCTGACCAGTCATCCCTGTCCCTCTCCTTGTCATTGGACTTTTCTTTGTCTTTCTAGTCCCCCTTAGGGGCATTTCCCTTCAAACGGTCCTTAAGTACTAGATGCACTCCAGATATCCAACCCCAGGATACATGACAAAAAGGACCTTATTGCCACATTACTTGCATTTCTTTTTTAAATCAGTCACCTTCTGATTATCCATGGTAATGTACAGTCAAAATCAGCAAAGCAAGCAACAACAACATAAAAAAAAAAAAAAATCGCTCATTTTTGATACAAAGAACTGTGCTTGAAGAGAGAAAAGTAGAAAAGGGCAGACAGAAAGAAATCACTTTTCCACCAGTATAGCTCTTTTTTGAGTGTGTACCTTTAACTCCCAGTGGGTGCGGCTTGACCCTTTAAAGAAAACAAAGTTATCACCTTACAGTTTTAACAAATACTCATTGACAGAGGTCAAATATCAAAACAATTGTGTTTGCCATTATGTGTGCTTCAAGATAAAATATTCTGATGCCTTGTATGTAGCATGGCCTTGGAATTATTAATGTAAATAGGAACAAGCAATATTTGACACCTAGAGGCACAGTAGGAGGTAACTGCAGAAACACCTGAAGGCGCACTTGGTTGTAATGAGTTGATTAGGAAAATGAATGGTTGTGAGAAGGGCCCCCTCACAGCTCATAACACTCCTAGGTGCTCTCAACTAATCAGGGACAAATCCAGAAATAATCAGGGACACTTTTAAAATATTAGTACCATTAACCTGAGACATTGACAGTATAAGAGAATGTGAACTAATATACATTTCCTAAAGTAAAAGAAGTCTATAACTTTAAGTATTGCTATTATTTATTAAAGTTATTTCACCACCTTTTCTCCAAAAGCCACCAGATTTAGGAGGGATTATGAGGGACTGAGCTAAAATTTGAGTCAAAATCAGGGACAGTTGAGAGGTAATCTGTACCATCTATACTCCCTTGTGTCTTTCTGCATATATATGTATAACGTGGCACACTCAATATATTGCCAAGTATTTTATAAAATTATCCAACTGCTGGCCTTTAAAACATATTTTTCAAGATATCCTCAAAATGATCGGAGTTCCCCTGCAAGCAGTAAGAAAAGTTTGACCTTCAACACTGTTGTTAGCATTTGACAGCACTACGAGATGTCATCCAAGAGAAGAAAGAAACTCTGGTAAATGATAAGGCATCAGTCCTTAACACAGCTTTCCCCAAGGATAAACATGCTGCATTTCAGTACTTTGGTACAGATACACAGTGCACCAGAAAACTCTTAAGACGTCACCATCTATAATGATCTCTGGTTTAAGTAAAATAAAGCAAAACACCAAATCAGCTTCTTGGAAAGTAAATTGTTGACAGTGGTGTGTGTGTGTGTGTGTGTGTGTGTGTGTGTGTCCGCGCGCACATGTATAAGCAGATGTTTGGGGGATGGAAAGCACAATTTCAAGAAATGGCTGAATAGATAAAGAGTTGAATGGCACCATGTCAGCAGCACAGTGTAACAGGCAGTCAAATAAAAAGACTAGTGATGAACACAAAAGCTCTCTGTTGCACCATCTGACAAGAAAGTATTACTTTTGAATTCTCAGATGTGATGGGAGTTGTTTACTTCTCTGGAAATAAGAAAACTGTACCAAAGGGCATAACTGTGTCAATGTCTACCTTGGGTCTCATAAACAGGCTGCCAGCTCAAACATCAACTTTTTCTCACATTAAGAAAAATATTATAAACAGCAGATTAAGATATCTACAGGGAAGTAAATGTAAACACCATGCAAGTCTACTGACAATCCAGGGAACTAACATACCGAGCTTGGAAACATATTTCTCAGCTCTCAAGATTTTCACAGAATGCTTGATGTTTGCCTGGTATTTCTAGTCTGTTTCTCATGAAGATTATAGTCATTAAATAATAGATATTTGAGTTTCTGATTTTATATCCTTCAGAAAATGCATGCCAACACAAAACCTTAACAGAAAACCTGTTATTCTAGCAATTTACTATGTTTATAAAATCAATGTTTAAAATCAAACCATATTTTGAGGCTTTTGTACTTCTATTAGTTTTGGCTTTGTCCAGATTTCTTTCTCTAAGATGTTGAAAGGTATGCTTGGAAACAAAAACCTTGAAAGATTCAGTTTGACATCTGAACGAAACTGTAACACTGGGCATTTTTAAGAATGTGCCTGTACCTTATTTTAACTGTGGTCCTACACAAGAAAAGCAACATTTTAGAGTACCAACATTTATTTTACATTTTAAAGCTTCACAAGTCTCAGCTTCCTTCAGAGTTCACAGCTTAACGTAGTACTATTCAAAAGACCTCTGTAGTATTTTTTGGCAGCAGCTTTCTAAGGAAGAAAGAAAGAGTGCCACATTTGTTTGGTTTGTAAAAAAGGGAGCAAGCAACTAGACACATTCTAAAGATCTGGCTTCAAGCTTTGTAAACTGTGAAGCCATGTCTTAATTTTCCTTTTTAACAGAATGCATCCGTTTGTAACTATGAGGTAATAGACTACATATACTCATGAATATTAATGATAAATCATGAATGTGGATTTCACATTGCACTAAGTCTGCAAAAGATATCCACAAAAATCTGCATGCCAAATGCATTTCGTGGCTGAACTACAGGTCACCTCGTTGTTGAAAAAGTTCTTGTTCTGTACCAGTAATATCACAGATGATTTCTGTGAAATCCTTCTGACATCATATTGTAGCACTCAGACATCAAATACAGTGGAGTCAGTCCCTGAGTCCAACTACCAGTCACATCAGTGGCAAAAGAGATTTAACTGAAAAAAAAAACAGGAAACAAAAACCAAACACCAGAGGCTTCCTTCTCACAGTATTAAGATAAATAAAGCTGAAGTTTCTTTTCAAGTAGAACAGTGACATAAGATCACTCATCGGCCTACTGTTATAACTTATGATTTCCATGAAATCCCCTGGAGCATCAATAGACTTGTGATAAACAATGTCTTGTTAGCTATGAAAAATTAAAGTCACATACAGATACTGTAAAGTACAGTTTTGTACCTACCATAAATGTAGATGTTCGAGGATTCCCATTGCTGCAGTCCTTACTATTGGGGTATAGTCCGCGTCCAGTCGGCCCGAATACCAGAGTATAAGGCTGACGTCGGTCAGGGCGCATTAGACTGACGTCAGTACGTCAGGGTACTAATGCGCATGACCGACGTCATATCCTCAGTCTTTTCTTGCCCCAGATGTCAGAAGACCCTAAAAAGACAAGGCCCAAAATACCTGCACCAAAAATATGTACAAAATATACAAGAATATATACAAAAATATAAGCATGTAACCTCACCTACACAACCACCCCTAAACACAGAGGGGAAGGAGGGAGGGTAAATTGGACTGCAGCAATGGGAATCCTCGAACATCTACATTTATGGTAGGTACAAAACTGTACTATGTTCTTCGTTCCCCATTGCTGCAGTCCTTACTATTGGGTAGAATCCCAAAGCAGAGGTAAGGGAGGCTGGCAAATCATAAAGAAGCAGGAGCTGACAACATGCCTTGCAAAACAGCTGTGGCAAAACCAGCCCTAGACTTAGAGTAGATAGGAAGGTGATAATGCTTAGAGAAAGTATGCACTGAACTCCAAGTAGCTGCTTCTAAAATATCCTTAGTTGCCACCCCCCTTAGAAATGCTGTTGAAGTGGCAGTAGCCCTAGTGGAATGAGGCCTAATCCCAGCTGGAATCTCCTTGCCATGATGGGAATAACAAAATGCAATGCAAAAGCCAATCCACCTAGAAATAGTTTGTTTTGACACAGGCTTGCCCTGTGAACTCAAAGCAAAAGAAACAAACAACTGCTGAGACTGCCTGAAATCCTTAGTCCTGCTTAAATAATAACGCAATTGCCTGTGTACATCTAAAGTGTGCAAAATCTTTTCCCCTTTATTTTGGGGGTCTGCATAAAAAGTAGGCAAATGAATAGTTTGGTTTAAAGCCACACTAGAAACCACCTTAGGCATAAAGGAAGGATTAGTACGTAATGATACCCTATCCTTATGGAAAATCAAAAATGGCTCTACTGCCATAAGGGCCTGCAACTCAGACACCCTTCTTGCAGAAGTAATAGCCAACAGAAAAGCAGTCTTCCATGACAAGTACTTCAATTCAGCAGTAGCCGCAGGCTCAAAAGGTTGTAGAGTAAGTTTTTCCAACACAAAATTGAGATCCCAAGCAGGAGTAGGAGCTCTACGTGGGGTCTTATATTCTTTGCCCCTCTAAGAAACTGCTTGAACAAAGGATGCGAAAACAATGGTGGGTCACAATCATAGTGAGCTGAAATTGCTGCAGCATGAATCTTAATGGAAGAGAAGGACAAACCTTTGTCCAATAACTCAGTAAGATATTGAAGAGCCACACTCAAATTAGGCTCAGAAACCTGCAAATTCTTTGCTGTACTCCAAAATAAAAATCTCTTCCATTTTTCTGCACACTTTCCTTGTACTAGGCCTTCTAGCTTCCATAATCACATTTAAAACTTGTTGAGGAAGTTGAGACCTGCTGTGTTTCAACACAGAATATGCCAGGCTGTTAGATGAAGAGAGTGAAGCTTGACATTGAGCAGATGACCATCCTTCTGAGATAACAGATGAGGAATCAGAGGTAAAGGCCATGGAGGCTTCCTTACCAGACTCCGTAGTAGTGGGTACCAGTGTTGCCGAGGCCAATCTGGAGCTATCAAAATCATCCTTGGCCTGTCTTGTCTGACCTTTAATAGTACCTTTGGAAGAAGAGGCAGAGGAGGAAAGGCATACACATGAAGGTTTTTCCAACTGAAAGACAGAGCATCCACTTTCCAAGCTGTGTGATGAAACCCCTTTGTGCAATACTGTGGCAGCTGGTGGTTTAGTGGAGAAGCGAACAGATCTATGTCTGGAGTTCCCCATGACACTGTCAATTTTGAAATACATGAAGATCCAGTTTCCACTGTGGGGATCCATGATTTGTCTGCTTAACACATCTGCTAAGGAGTTCTGTGCTCGGCAGAAACCTTGCCTGAAGAGTTAGTTGCAAGCTTAGCGCAGTCTCCCATAAAATCATTGCTTGCCTGCATAGAGGATAAGAATGTGTTCCCCTTGCTTGTTGATGTACCACATGACAGTTGTGTTGTCTGTTAGAATCAACACCTGCCCTGGAAGAAGTAACTCCTTGAAAGCCATTAATGCAAACTGGACTGCTAACATCTCCTTCATGTTGATATGTAGATGCTGTAGTCTGGCAGGCCACTTGTCTTGTATCCACTTTCCATTTAGATGAGCTCCCCAAGCAATGTCCGAGGCATCTGTCGTTAAAATCTGACTCGCCTCTGGCCGGGTCACAGAGAGTCCCTTGTTTAGGTGACATTCCTGAGCCCACCACAAAAATTCTTTTGAAGGCAAGGTATTATTTGAATGACAGTGTCCAAATCCTGGCAGTGCTGTGTCCATACATTTTTGAGATACCATTGTAGCTTCCTCATATGCAGTTTGGCATTGGGAAGCACCAGAATACAAGATGCCATGAACCCTAATGCTTGAAGGACTGTCCTTGCAGTCAGCACGGACTGATGAGATAGTTGATGGAAGTAAAGTGATAGACTCTTTTGTTTGTCCGGGGTTAAAAGGCCATCTGGGCTGCTGTATTCAGTCTCACACCCAGAAAGCACATGTCTTGAGAGGGTACTAGACTGGACTTTATTTCGCTCACAGAATACCCTAGGCATCTTAGCACTGCTATAACATATTCCAGATGCTGTAGAAGGTCTTCCTTTTCTTGAGCCAGAATCAGGCAGTCGTCCAAGTAAGGATAGATTTGAATTCCTTGAAGCCTGAAGTAAGCTATCACTGGAGCCAGAACCTTTGTGAATACTCTGGGCAGTAGATAAGCCAAAGGGCAATGCAGAGAACTGATAATGAGAATTTCCAGCTCGAACCGCAGATACTTCCTGCAACTTAGCCTTATAGGCACATGAAGGTAAGCTTCCTTGAGATCTAAAGTTACCATCCAGTGATCTTTGCCCAGCAGAGGTAAAAGCTGTTGTAACGCCAACATCTTGAACTTGGGAATGTCCAGAAAAGTGTTGAGGAGAGATAAATCCAAAATTGGTCTCCACGTGTTCCCCTTCTTTGGTACTAGGAACAGGCGAGAATAAAATCCTAGGCCCCTTTCTGATACAGGGACTGGCTGAATGGCCCCCATCTGGAGTAACTGAGAAACTTGCTTGTGAGCCTCTTTTCTTTGTGGAGGAGGAACGTCTGGCATGCCCTTGAAAGGGGGCATTGTATGGAAATAAAATCTGTAACCGTGGTGAATGATATCCAACACCCATTTGTCTTGAGTAATTAAATCCCAATTTTCTTTGAAAAGAGACAGTCTTCCTCCCAAAGGAGCTGCCAGACGAGAATCTACTGGCAGCTGAAAAGACAGGTCATTGGGTCTGTTTACGAAAGGACTGACCCCTGCCCTCACCAGAAGTCTGAGCAGGTGAAAGTACAGTTTTGTACCTACCATAAATGTAGATGTTCGAGGATTCCCTTGCTGCAGTCCTGACTATTGGGTATAGTCCGCGTCCCAGTCGGCCCGAATACCAGAGTATAAGGCTGACGTTGGTCATGGCGCCTTAGACTGACGTCAGTACGTCAGGGTACTAATGCGCATGACCGACGTCATTTCCTCAGTCTTTTCTTGCCCCAGATGTCAGAAGACCCAAAAAGACAAGTCCCAAAAACAACCTGCACCAATAAACATGTACAATATATACAGCAATATATACAAAAAATATAAGCATGTAAACTCACCTACACAACCACCCTGAAACACAGAGGGGAAGGAGGGAATTGGACTGCAGCAGGAATCCTCGAACATCTACATTTATGGTAGGTACAAAACTGTACTATGTTCTTCGCCTTCCCTTGCTGCAGTCCTGACTATTGTAGAATCCCAAAGCAGAGGTAAGGGAGGCTGGCAAATTATAAAGTAGCAGGAGCTGACAACATGCCTTGTAAAACAGCTGTGGCAAAACCAGCTCTAGTCTTAGAGTATATAGGCAGGTGATAATGCCTAGAGAAAGTATGTACTGAACTCCAAGTAGCTGCTTCCAGAATATCCTTAGTTGCCACCCCCCTTAGAAATGCTGTTGAAGTGGCAGTAGCCCTAGTGGAATGAGGCCTAATCCCAGCTGGAACCTCTTTGCCATGATGGGAATAACAAAATGCAATGCAAAAGCCAATCCACCTAGAAATAGTTTGTTTTGACACAGGCTTGCCCTGTGAACTCAAAGCAAAAGAAACAAGTAACTGCTGAGACTGTCTAAAATCTTTAGTCCTGCTCAAATAATAACGCAATTGCCTGTGTACATCTAAAGTGTGCAAAATCTTTTCCCCTTTAGTTTGAGGATCTGCAAAAAACGTAGGCAAATGAATAGTTTGGTTTAAAGCCACACTAGAAACCACCTTAGGCATAAAGGAAGGATTAGTACGTAATGATACCCTGTCCTTATGGAAAATCAAAAAGGGCTCTACTGCCATAAGGGCCTGCAACTCAGACACCCTTCTTGCAGAAGTAATAGCCAACAGAAAGCAGTCTTCCATGACAAATATTTCAATTCAGCAGTAGCTGCAGGCTCAAAAGGTTGTAGAGTAAGTTTTTCCAACACAAAATTGAGATCCCAAGCAGGAGTAGGAGCTCTAATGGGGGTCTTATATTCTTTGCCCCTCTAAGAAACTGCTTGAACAAAGGATGCGAAAACAAAGGTGGGTCACAATCATAGTGAGCTGAAATTGCTGCAGCATGAATCTTTATGGAAGAGAAGGACAAACCTTTGTCCAATAATTCAGTAAGATATTGAAGAGCCACACTCAAATTAGGCTCTGAAATCTCCAAATTCTTTGCTGTACACCAAAATAAAAATCTCTTCCATTTTTCCACTCTCCTAGTACTAGGCCTTCTAGCTTCCATAATCACATTTAAAACTTGTTGAGGAAGCTGAGACCTACCGTGCTTCAACACAGAATATGCCAAGCTGTGAGATGAAGAGATTGAAGCTTGACATTGAGCAGATGACCGTCCTTCTGAGATAACAGATGAGGAATCAGAGGTAAAGGCCATGGAGGCTTCTTTACAAGACTCCTTAGAAGTGGGTACCAGTGTTGCCGAGGCCAATCTGGAGCTATCAAAATCATCCTTGGCCTGTCTTGTCTGACCTTTAGTAATACCTTTGGAAGAAGAGGCAAAGGTGGAAAGGCATAGACATGAAGGTTTTTCCAACTGAAAGACAGAGCATCCACTTTCCAAGCTGTGTGATGAAACCCCTTTGTGCAATACTTTGGCAGCTGGTGGTTTAGTGGAGAAGCGAACAGATCTATGTCTGGAGTTCCCCATGACACTGTCAATTTCTGAAATACATGAAGATCCAGTTTCCACTCGTGGGGATCCATGATTTGTCTGCTTAATACATCTGCTAGGGAGTTCTGTGCTCCTGGCAAAACCACTGGCTCACCTGAGCCTTCTAAAGGACCGACGTCCGGGACTGCCGGTTCCTCACCCCTAGGCTTCACTGTTTTGTCCTTGCGCTTCTTGGATGAAGCAGGCGTCGGAGCATCCGACGGCATATTGTAATTGCAACGCTTCCCAAACACTAACCTAGCACAATCAAGCCTCCTCTTAATAGTGCGCTTGTTAAATCTAGCACAAGAGCGGCAACCAACAACGTCGTGCTCAGGCCCTAAACAAGGTATACACAATGTATGATAATCCCTATGGTATCTGCTTCCCACAAGAAATACAGTTATTCACTTTTTCTGACATCCGTTAAATACTGAGGCAAGAAAACCAAAATGTTCCAACGGGTTACTTAGCCAACTCTGTTTCGGTCTGAAACTCCGGTTCGAAAATCTCAGAACGTCAACCTCCACTCGCAAAATCGCTTCTGCATGGGACCATGCGGCAAAAGACTGAGAAATGACGCCGGTCATGCGTTAGTACCCTGACGACTGACGTCAGTCTAAGCGCCATGACCGACGTCAGCCTTATACTCTGGTATTCGGGCCGACTGGGACGCGGACTATACCCAATAGTCAGGACTGCAGCAAGGGAAGACGAAGAACATCTCCCTGTTCTAGGCCTAAAAGAACCTTGAGCCCTGCCCCTACCACGTCTAGACCTACCCCTAGACTGGGAATCATAAGCAGGATATGTCCACCCCTTAGCAGGCCAATTTCTACTAAACTTCGGTGGCTGCACCTGCAAAAAATCTTTAACAGTTTGCATAGACTTAGCTTTGTCCTCCATTTTCTTTAAAACTGCTTCCACAGGCGATCCAAACAACACATCAGACTGTAAAGGAGCATCCAAAATCCTTGTCTTAACATGCTCAGCTAAATTCTGATCCGTCAACCAGGCATGCCTGCGAAGAACAGAACTAGTAGCAGCCACCCTCGAGGAGGCCTGTACAGCATCAAAACCACATTGCAAAGAATGCTTACCCACTTGTTCAGACACATGAACCAAATCCAGCAACTCTTTACACTCAATACCTTCCGCCAAAGCATCCACCTTAGATTTTAATTGTGAAAGGAGATAATTCTGATATTTTAGCATGTGAAACTGACAATTCAACGCTCTCATGGCTAGAGTGGAAGAAGTATACACTTTCTTTCCCCACCTATCCAAAGCCCTTGCCTCTTTATCAGTGGGAACAGGATTTTTAACCACAGAAGCCTTAACACCTTTAGGCCCTTGAGAAATAGTTTCTGGGTCCGCCCTAGGACTCTTAAACAAATACTTATGAGCTTGGGCACCCTATAATACCTATCAGGCTTAACAGGAGCAGGAGGCAAAGAGTCAGGGTTCAGGGAAGCCTCTGCAAAAACATCTTCCACCACATTCAACACAGGAGGAATAGCTAAGGACCTATGCTGGGGTAAAAACAAGAATTCCCTAAGCCTTTTCCTGGAATCAGAGTAATCCTGGCCTTCCCATTTAAAGTGCTCCCTCATGGAATGCAGAGTCTCTGAAAATGAGAAATCCTCAGGAGGAGAAGCTGTAGGAGTGGAATCATCCACATCAGAATCAGAATAAGTAGGATACTCCTGCAAGTCTTCCAGAAGACTCTGAAGCCTCTGAACACTGTTCAAAACTATCAAACTCGGTTCCACCCTAGGCCTCTTATCAGGCGGGGCATAGAACCTCTAATCATAGTAATCAAATCTTCTGCCATTTTAAGCATATGTTTCTTAGGTAGAGAACCCAAATGCTAGGAGAAGCCCCACTGAAGCTGAACTAGGCCTACCTCTCAAAGAAGTTTTGGCAACAGAAGGAGAGGCTCTAACTACCTTGGGAAGAGAGGGAAGAACAGTTACCTGAGAAGCCCCCTCAGCCTGGCCTACCTCCTGAGAAGGCACATCCTGTAACAGTAAAGTTTCTGCCTGAGACTCCATGGAAACTCCTGGCAAAACCTCTGGCTCCACTGAGCCTTCTAAAGAACCGACGTCCGGGACTGCCGGTTCATCAACCCTAGGCTTCGCTGTTTTGTCCTTGCGCTTCTTGGACGAAGCGGGCGTCGGAGCATCCGGCGGCATTTTATAATTGCAACGCTTCCCAAACACTAACCTGGCACAGTCCAACCTCCTCTTAATAGTGCGTTTGTTAAACCTAGCACAAGAGCGGCAACCAACAACGTCGTGCTCAGGCCCTAAACAAGGTATACACAAGGTATGGTAATCCCTATGAGGTATCTGTTTCCCACAAGAAATACAGTTATTCACTTTTTCTGACATCCGGTTAAATACTGAGGCAAGAAAAACCAAAATGTTCCAACGGGTACTTAGCCAACTCTGTTTCGTCTGAAACTCCGTTTTGAAATATTTCAGAACGCCAACCTGCACTCGCAAAACTGCTTCTGCATCGGACCATGCGGCAAAAAAGACTGGGGATATGACGTCGGTCATGCGCATTAGTACCCTGACATACTGACGTCAGTCTAATGCGCCCTGACCGACGTCAGCCTTATACTCTGGTATTCGGGCCGACTGGACGCGGACTATACCCCAATAGTAAGGACTGCAGCAATGGGGAACGAAGAACATCATATTTTTCTACAATGTTGCACACATCAGGTCTACATATAACTGAGGTGCTAATGACATGTTCTTAATGCACTGGTCTGCTTTTAAGCATGGTCCAAAAGCAGCTCAGGCATCCAATACAGTGGCAGAGATGCATAGGTTTGCTCATCCTAGGGGGGATGAGGGCATTCATATACACATTCCCTGCAGGGAGGTGTGGTCCATAGAGAGGAGTAGCCCTCAGATGTGACAGATGCACAGAGGGGAGGGGGATACCAAGGAGTAGGCTAGAAATGGAAAAAAAACTGGTGGAAGAAGTCAACAGCAAAACCCCCTTCCCCAAGGATGCTCTTAGGTTTTTCACTAGCCCTGGCCTTAGAAATGAGATGGTCCATGTGCAGTAGGAGTGGATGGTGGATACAGTGATAAACAGAGGAAGCCAGAATGAATGAATGAAGGAGAAGAGAAACAAAAAAAGAAAAAAAAAATACAAACACATAGCAGAATGAAAAGCTTGCTACCTACTGTGTTCATCCAACTGTAGCAACTGACCACTGCACAGCCGTCCTTCTACTTTCTCATCATTTCAACATGTCCAAGGCATCTGCAAAACACTCCACTAAACTGCATTTCACCATTACCACTGTAAGCCATGCAGGGACTTTACATTCTTTTTGTGAGACAATTTATTAACTGCACATCTAAATACCATTCATCTCCATACTACCATTTCGACCCTTCCTTTTTAATATCACTCTTCTCAATTGTTCTCTGACAATACATGAAGTCAACATCACACTCTCCTCTCTTCCCTCTCATTTTGTGCGCATATACCAGACATTTTTGTCTCTTTCCACATAATTCAACATCATTACTCCCCTAGCTATTCTGTTATCTTTCTACTGCATACTCTATACCAATATAAACATAACTTCTCTGTGTAGTCACTGCAGCAGGACACAATACTCCTGTTCATAGGTTGGTACTAGGCTATCGGCCCTAGGGCCTATACAAGTCTAGCCATAACAATTCCCTGGCTATTTCTTCACACAGTATTTATTTCCCTGTTGTGGCTTTACTAATTCTCCTGTTTAACAGACCTCGGCTTATTTTACATTTACTTTCCCAACTATACGTCCAGCAACCTCCTAACCTTTTCTGAGGTCCTTTCAAATTGCACTGGTCAATTCAGCTTAGAAGTGATGGTCTCCAGACCCAGCGTTTTCTTCCTGTTCTGTCCCTCCCAGTACTATCCCTTATAATTTTATAACGTCTCCATTCTCTTGCCAAACTGCATAATATTGCATTTCTACATTTAGCCCTACTTGACACCTACCTCTCCAGCCAGTACAGCACATCAAGTCACTCAAACAAAAACAAGAATTGACATGCAGCTTTCCAGAAATGGAACATCAACCCTGCAGTTCTCAATTAACCTTGTCAAACCAGGAAAAAATAGCAACATGCAAGTCAAGAACAGTAATGCAAGATATCTGCTGTAACACTGTCTCTCGTAAAGCCAGGTTGCCCATTCAGGACAGCAACTTAAGTATAATAGTACAATAATGGGCAAAGAAACGTGGATATAAGAGTAGAAAATCCTCAGAAAAGTAACAGGTTGCAAAGAAATAATGCTAAAGGATCTGGTGCAAGAGCATCGGGAAGATCCAGTGTTATAGTGACTGCCTCACATAACTGTATTGTCTTTCAGCATTTCCCATTCAGCTTATCTGTCAACAGAAGTTCCAAGAAATTTCCAAAGACACAAACAAGACGAAATCAAAGAGGAGGAGAAGAGAAAATGTATCCTTACACAACGATGATTTGTAGTACAACTCTCACAAAAGGCACTCTGCATCTTGAAACCATACCCAATTTATAATATTTCATAAAATATGAAACAAAGAAATCAGACCACAGCAAAACATCTGATACGTCTTCGAAAGCTGAATTAATGAGTAAGACAGTAAAAGCTAGCCTCCATAGTTAACATAGATACTTAACAGAACTGTGATCAGAAAAGAATTACCCTTCTTGGTAAAGGAATGGTTTATTCAATTTTTACATGTTTGTAGGCAGCATTCTGCCATACCAAAGGAGTGCAACAAGCCAAAAATCTAAACAGTGGGACCTAGCAACAGAGCAGTCGTGACAAAAAGGGTGCCTCCCTGTCTGTTGGACATTTTCTACACCTCCTTAACCTTCATAAGGAACACAAATGGCTGAAAATCTAGACAGTGCAGAAACTAAGTTTTGTCTAGATACAATAAAGTATCCACTACTGTCAAGACAATGAATCCCTTGCTTTTATTCACTAGCAAAGGATAAAGAAAAAATTGCAAATTAATCAGCTGATGCAGAATTAATGATGAAAGTAGATGACGACTACATGTTGGATTTGTTATAGGATAGTCTGCGTTTTGAAAGAACAAGAACAGCTTTTATAATCAAATTGGCAGTAGGTCAAAAATAGTTTGGCCAAAATAACAGTTACCTGAAAAAGGGGTTCTAAGGAAAAGCATTTAAGCTACAGTCACTGAATAAAAATGAGGCAATACAAGCTTCTCAGTCTAAAAGTCAGGTCCTAATGTGGCAATGTGCTGCTGAAAAAGTTTTAAATGAAAACTGGCTCAGATAAGTAATTTGCCTGATTCTGCCTTTTGTCAAGAGAATGCCTTTCCATCTCAAAAAAAGCAGTAAAGCCTTCTAAAGGAGTCATAAAGCAAGGCCAGTAGCCATATCTCAGCAAGGGAAAGTGAAGTTCCTGCCATTCCTGCCAGCGCAAAAAAAAATGTTGTTGCTTTAGTGCTCAAACAGATCTATGATGAACAAGCTTGACATTTTCCACATGGAAAATTTTTTGAAAGCTGATAGTTGCCATCCCTTTCATGTTATTAATGCTTTACCATATGGAGAATTCTTAAGAATTTCATGTTTATTTAACACTGATGAGATATTTTTTAAAGAGGCTCGTGAAACTAAAAAGATGTTTTTGAGAAGAAATTATGATAAAAAGTTAGTTGAAAATGATATTGATAGAATTATTAAACTTAGATTTGATAGATTTAATAAACAAAAAAATAGAGATATTTTTATATCTAATAAAACTATTAATTGTGTAGATAATTTATTTATAGTATCTAAGTATAATATTTGTAGTAATATGATTAAATCAAATATATACAGGGTCTACCCAAAATTCATAAAAGTTATACTGACCCACCAATGCGACCAATAGTTTCTGGGAAAGGATGGGTGACTGAGCATATTTCGGTTTTTATTGAGAAACACTTGAGATGCATTTTAAATAACAACCAATATGTGTTACGAGATTCTAAACATTTTTTAACAGACCTCTATGATGAATTAAAGGACTGTACGGTTATAGATGAATTAATACTGGTTACACTTGATGTCCAATCATTATTTACAATAATTCCGAATGAACTAGGTCTGAATCATGTAGCATGCTATCTTAAGAAACACAGTGACTACTCTGAAGTTCTTATTGATCTTATAACACATTTCCTAGAACTGATTTTGGAAAACAATGTTTTTATGTTTAATGACAATGTTTATAGGCAATGTGAAGGCGTAGCTATGGGCACTCCATGTGCAAATAGCTACGCCAACATGTTTCTAGCCTACTGGGAAGAGGTAACATTGTTCCACAATTCTCTGTTTAAATCCAATGTGATTTTTTATAGGCGCTTCGTAGATGATTTATTTATTTTATGGAAAGGCAGTATGAATACTCTGAATGACTTTATTTTAACAATCAATGGGTTAACTGAGTGCCTTAAATTTACAACACAATATAATATGACTAGAATTGAATTTTTGGATTTATTTATTGAAAAATTACCATGTGGATTGATCAACACTGGAGTTTTTAGAAAGAACTGTCACAGAAATATGTTACTATTTAGAACTAGCATGCATCCTACATACGTTTTTAAAAATATTATGAAAGGACAGGCTTTAAGAATGTCCAGGATGAACTCCAATGGAGTAGGCCTAGAAAGGGACTTGGATGAGTTGAGTAACCAACTACTAGAAAGGGGTTATAAACCAAATGAAATTAAAGAACATTTAGAAATAACATCTGAAATAAGGGAAACCAGAGGTGCACCCTATTTTGGCCCAGCCAATACAAATAATATGAACACTAATAATGTTTCAAACAAGGTTAAGTTCCCAACTTTCTATACTAGAGACAATGATGAAATTAGATCCATTATAAATAAATACTGGGATATTCTAACCATTGATGATGACATCAAGAATATAGTAGGTGAAAAACCCACATTTTTATACAGGAATAAAATGAACCTGAAAAGGATTTTATGCCATAATACATACAAAAAGGATTCTGACATTGTCAATTCTACCATGCCCTGTGGTAACTGCAATTTCTGCACATTTATTAATGTTGACCCTATTTTCATACACCCTGATTCCAACAAAGAAATTATTATTAATGCAAATGCCAACTGCATGACATGCCATGTCGTTTATCTAGCAGTGTGCTCGATCTGCTCTTCCTTCTACGTGGGCAAAACCAATAGATGCCTACGGGATAGGATGAGGGAGCACTGCTACAATATTAGAAAATTAAATATTAATAATGCTTTAGCGAAACATGTCATGGAAGCAGGTGTACAACATACTTTTACATTTAGGGTTTTAGAGGTCATAATACCAAACCCAAGGGGAGGAAATATAAGATGTCATACCGAAAATAGGGAAAGTGGTTGGATAATTTTATTAAGAGCAGATAGGGGGCGTGGTTTGAATGAGAGGGCATCGATCAAACCATACCTAAAGCAAAGAAGACATATTAAATAATGTAATGGTTCACATTCATACCTACATTTATATTTATATCACATTTATATCACATAGTTATATATGGGCATTTATATTCCAATCATTTATACATTAAACTTATCATATCTATTATTCTTTACCCATCCATCCCATTTATCCATGATATCATGAACTTAATGTTCCCTACACATAGCTTAATATGATATCATATACATTTACATTTTCAATCATACTTTACATATATACATCTTGACACATATTCACATGATTCATACCTTTATATACTTACATATTTCTTATACACTTCTACATCAGCTAATTTATGTACACACATATATATATTCATACATTCATATATTATTTATTATTTTTTACATATACATATTTTATACATTTCATACATTTATATATACAACATATTTTCATATATTTTTTATACATATTTATACATATATATTTATAGAAACATTTATATTTATTTATTTATATATTTATTTGTATATATTTATATATTCATGTATTTATATGTCAATATGTTTACACATCTCACATATACATACAGATTTCCACATAGCCATTTCAGCATATATATATTAAGATATCACTTATACCATTCAATCATGTTACAATTATATCTGTATACAATTGATAAAAGTGATATGACAACACTACTTATATATATGTCACACTTTACACATACACGTACTAGCTATACATACATATACATATACACATACACAATCAAGCCTCAAACATTAACCAGTTTCAATCACATATTTACTCTTGCTCATCAATTTATTATATCTTTATATATATATATTTTACAATTTCATTTATATATCAATTGATAATGAAACATTATATCATATTACATATTATATATATATTTACATATATACATATCACATTTCATATATACACATATTGGTTATAAATATATATATTTTTAATTAAGTTTTAACCATCTCTATATATTTTTATCAATAACCATATTTATTATTTCTCATTCATGTTTTTACTTATATATTCATTAATACACATGGAGTTCTTATATCTATATTTTTACAACTTTATCATAGTTTAATAAGCTCTATTATATTCCATTTAGGAAATAAAATATTATAAATCACTGTTTTATTGAGGATAATGCCATGGCTTTAATAGCACATATTTAAATTTTCACCACATTAATCGAGGCTACTCATTTATACAGTATTTATACAGTATGACAGAATATATAATAACACTATAGGAATTCACGCTCCACATGAACATCCCATATCTAGTGTCTAATGATTTTTCCGTATAGCAAAACCCTCTCTCTTTTAATGTTTTTAACAGTTCTTAATACATTTTAATTTCTTAATGTAGTATAGTATGTTATATAAATTTTGTCTGTAGTTGGTACTTGGTGTTTCTTATGATACTTTGTAATGACGCTTCACTTTTAAATGTTTGAATGTATTATTTTCCCTCCTTTTTCTATGAAATTGTTTAATTGATACAAATGTTCCAATTAATAACTAATGAGAACGCTATATAAAGCATTAACCCAAAGTGAAAATGTAATGATCTGAAGAAGCTAACTTTAGTGAAAGCGCTCATCTCTGTTTTTGTTCTGTCTGTTCGTGCACAATAAACCATTTGGATTTATATCGGACAAGTTTTGTTTTGATTGAATACTTGAAACTGAACTGCATCTTGGATGTATTCACATTTTTTATATGGAAGCCACTTCACGCACAAGTACCTAGCCTTTTAATTTACATTGGATTCATTTTGAACTACCAGGTATTTGGTGCGTTAATCCGTTGGGCCGTTATCTTCTATACTTTTAAATCAAATATATTACATTTTTGGGAATTTTTAGACAACTTTGATGAATTAAAGAATTTAAAGACAAAAAAATTATTTTTTTCTTATACAAAAGGTAAAAGCATTAAAGATTTTGTTGTACGGACTAGGTTTTCTAAATTGATTGTGAAAATACCCATTCAGTTAACTATTTTGGGTACTTTTCCATGTGGAAAATGTCAAGCTTGTTCATACATACATAGAACTTTTTTTAAAATTAATAACAAAAATTTTGATTTAGAGGGCTCATATAACTGTAGAACTAATAGGGTAATTTATGCCCTCAAATGTGGTTGCAACAAATTTTACATTGGTCAAATGAAAAGAATGTTTAAGGTTAGACTTTTAGAACATCTGAGGGACATAAGAAATAAAAAAATGGAGAGCCCTTTAGCCTTACATTTTTGTGAATTTCACAATGGCAGTAGTGAGAGTTTAAAAGGCACCATTTTACAACAGGTAGCTAAAATGGAACCTGATGAATTAGTTGTGGGTAGATTACTTTTAAAGAAGGAAACTACTTTTATTTTAAAATATGACACTTTAGTACCTAGAGGCTTGAATACAGAATGTAATTGGAAGAATGTTATTTAGCTTGTAGATGCATATCAATTTTATTGATTAACTGTTTAATGATGTAATTGAAGGATTTTTGTGACTATATAAAGTGTGCTTTAGTATTGTTAGTTTACTCCTTGAAGGCTTACTGTGGCCGAGGCGCTAGAGTGAGAGACAGAAAATAAAGCTGCTTTTGGATCCTGTGCTGACTCCTGTTGTTTTGCTGTGCTGCTTTGCTGTGTTCAACGTTGTTGCTGCTACTTGATTTTGGGCCTCTGCTCACCGATTTGGGGGTAGATCTGGCCACCTGCTTTGTGTTGGTAACGTGTGGAAATGAAATCTGTATCCTTGGGACACTATATTCAAAACCCATTTGTCCTGGGTAATGAGTTTCCAGTTTTTGGCCTGCAGACCAATCTTTCCGCCTAAAGGAGGATTCAGTTGTGAAGTGCTTGGAAGTTTTAAAAGCAAGTCATTGAGACAGTTTTCCATAGGGGGGAGTCTTACTACTCCCAGGTTTGGGTGCGGAAACCCCCCACTGCCTAGTCTTGTGTGCCCCTTGCGACTGAAATCTGGGGTTTCTGCCGTGTCTGGGTTTGGCTTGAGAAGACCTGGAGGGGGCTGGAAAGGACCAATTTTTAGAGGGCCAGTGCCTACTAAATCTAGGAGGCTGAACTTGTAAGAAATTATCTTCCATCTTTTTAAGAACTTCCTCAGCCTTGTTGCCAAACAGGCGGTCCTGATTTAAGGGAGCATCCAACAATTTAACTTTAACATGATCAGGCAAAGATTGCTCCTTAAGCCAAGCATGCTTTCTGAGCACAGACCCAGTAACAGCAGCCCTGCAAGAGGCCTCTAATGAATCAAATCCACATTACAAAGAATGTTTTCCAACCTGTTCAGCAGAATGCATTAAATCCTGTAATTCTTTATTTTCAGCGCAGTCAGGAAATAACATAATTTTCTGTTTAAGCAATCCAATAACATGCTGTTGATACTTTAACATATGAAACTGGCAGTTTAAAGCCCTAATGGCCAAGGTTGCAGAAGTGTAAACTTTCTTACATCATCTATCCAGTGCTCTGGAGTCTCTATCAGAGGGGGTAAGATTTTTAGCAGTAGAGGTCTTAATGCCTTTAGGTCCCTGTGAAATAGTCTCTGGATACGCAATAGGATTTATAAAAAGGAACTTGTGATAATCAGGAACCCTGTAATATCAGTCAGGTTTTCTGGGAGCAGGAGGCAAAGAATCAAGGGCTAAACTAGATTCTGAGAAAGCATTGTCAACAATGTCTAGTACAGGAGGTAAAACTAAAGGCCTATGCTAAGGCAGGAGTAAGAAATCCCTAAGCCTCTTTTTTGAATCAGAAAAATCCTGGCTTTCCCAGTGGAAATACTCCCTGAGAGTATGTAAGGTTTCACCAAAAGAAATATCCTCTGGAGGAGAAGCAGAGGGAATAGAATCCTCTGCATCAGAATCCTCATAAGTAGATAAGGGCTATTAAGGCCAGATCATCAGAAGAATCAGAAAAAACAGAATCCTGTTCAGAAGATTCATAAGCAACTTAAGTCCTAGGTCTCTTAGAAGGGGGAGGTTGGCTTCCCCTCAGTAGAGTTATAAGACCTTCAGCCATTCTTATCATTTGTTTTTTAGGCATAGAGGCCTGAGCATGCGGCCTGGTTGTCGGTTTCTTAGGCATGGTTCCAGATTTTGGCCTAAATGAAGAAGGAGGCGTCGGTTTAATATGCAAGTCCAAAGGCCTGAATTCACCCTCAGAAGCCGGTGCCTGCACAGCGGCTCCGGACCCATCCAAGGTAGAGACATCTGCAGGTTCCACAGTTGAAGCATCTCACAGAATACCGGACTCCGAATGGGTCTCAGTAGAGGCCTGCGAGTCAGAAGTAGCTATCAGGGGCTGCGAAAGCACCTGAGTACCGGCAAACTGGCGAATGGCTTAGGAGAAGCGTCGTTGGCAGCTTTGGACCTCGGCAGCCTGTCTCTCTCTTTATCTTTGCATTTTTTCGGAATCCCTGTAGTCGGAAGGCTAACCGATGACATTTCTGGATAATTAAACTGAGAACCGGATTATTTAGAAGTGAAAATATACCAACGACAGAGAGTGTGCTGTTTAAATAAAGCACAAAACCGACAGCAAGGTACGTCGTGGTCAGGGCCTAGGCAAGGAATACAGTATGAATGAAAAATCTTTGTGAGGTATTTGTTTTCCACACGTAATGCAATTATTAACTTTTACTGACATCGGTAAGGAGCAAGAAAAAGTTTCCCCAACGAGATACTTCGCTTTAGTTGAAGACTTCGGTTCTGAAACTCGAAAACGAAAATTTAAGGAGTCGGCCAATCGGCACTTGCGAACTGTTTCTGCTTCGGGCACTGCACGGCAAGAAAGACTGATGCAATGGCATTGGCTACATGTTTTATACCCCTGACAACCTGACGTCATGGAAGAAGGGACAACAACCGAAGCAGGACCCAAGACTTTGGTAATCAGGCTGACTGAGGGCTACTGCAAGCAGATAACCCAAATGTAATGACTGCAACAGTGAAACACAAAGAACATCTCCCTTATTAGTATCAACAAAAAGTTGAGATCCCTCATCAAAACCCTGTAAAGCCAGCTATGAAAGCAGAATTGCAGCACACACTAAAAACAACCACAAAGCCTTCTATAGTTATATCAAGAATCTCCATGGCAATACTCAGGTTTGCTCTGAGTTACCCCCACTCTGGAATCATAGATAAACTTACTAAGCTGGGCATTAATCCCTATGTCACCCAATGGGTTGCTAACTGGCTTACTGATAGAACCCACACTGTAAAAGTAGCCGACTCCAAATCCAGCTCCAGACAAGTGACAAGTGGAGTACCTCAGGGTTCAGTCCTGGGACCGCTCTTGTTTGGCATCTACTTCTCTGAAGTACAGGCCAACACTAAGGGACTCTGGATAACAAAGTTTGCAGATGACTGCAAACTGGGAGCCATTATTGAATCCCCAAATGATGTGGATACTCTACAAAAGGGCCTTACAAAAACAGATGCTTGGTGCCAGAGCCATGGGCTCAAGCTCAATGCCAAGAAATGTATAGTTATCCCCTTTGGGAAAAAACATGTATCCGTGAATTACCATATAGGTGGCAGTACACTAAACACCGAAAGTTTGATAAGAGACTTAGGGACACAGGTGGACAGTGGTCTCACCTTCAATAACCACATCGCCACAACAGTCAGGAAATCCTTCTATGTGGCACACCTCATCACAAAGG
This sequence comes from Protopterus annectens, assembly GCF_019279795.1. Taxonomy (NCBI): domain Eukaryota; kingdom Metazoa; phylum Chordata; order Ceratodontiformes; family Protopteridae; genus Protopterus; species Protopterus annectens. The sequence continues at coordinate 492,048,492 of NC_056725.1, read as the reverse complement.
GCTTTTCATCCAGAAAAACGAGGTCATTGTCCCACTGTACTCATCCCTCATTAGACCCATTATAGAATGCAATGCCCCGTTTGGTATGTACCTCTCAAGACATCTGCAACTACTGGAAAGGCCACAGAAATACCTCACTAAAAGAATCACAGGCCTAAAGCAGATGCCCTACGCTGTCCGCCTTAAAAAACTCCAGCTATACTCTGTCGCATATCATCTACTCAGAGGCGATCTTTGCTTAACATACAAGGCCATGTCAAACTCAGAGCTGTTGGACATGCTACACTTAAAGAAATCCCAATCCCTCAGAGCCACACGCTCCAGGGATCTAAACCTTGTCATCACAATAAACAAAACATGCTGGAGGGATAGGTTCCTGACCCAGAGACTCCCCAGACTCTGGAATAGATTGCCCATACATGTCAAGCAGAGTGCCTCTTTGGTCCTCTTCAAAAGGAACCTTGACGATTGGATGGGAGAAAGGAAATTCACCCCGGGGATCATGTCAGTCGCCCTGCTAGACAGGGGTCCAGGGAAGTAAATAGTGTGGGAAGAAATAGCCAGGGAATTGTTATGGCTAGGCTTAGATTGCCCATACATGTCAAGCAGAGTGCCTCTTTGGTCCTCTTCAAAAGGAACCTTGACGATTGGATGGGAGAAAGGAAATTCACCCCGGGGATCATGTCAGTCGCCCTGCTAGACAGGGGTCCAGGGAAGTAAATAGTGTGGGAAGAAGTAACCAGGGAATTATTATGGCTAGGCTTGTATAGGCCCTAGGGCTGATAGCCTAGTACCAACCTATGAACCTACCCCCCCTATACTGAGCCAACAGATATTGCCAACATACTAGCAGAAGAAAACAAAAAAGGAGCGTTAACACCATAGACATAAAAGTGGAACTTTAATACAACAAAAACAAGAACAGGATAAGCGCTTTCAGGATGTGCCTTCCTCAGATCCTGAAAACAATTCCTACACACAACTATTTAAGAACCACCTAACCAATCTAGTTAAAAGGCAATTAAGCAATTAAAAAATGAGGCAATGAAACATGGCAACACTTACTCCCCATTTGCATAGTGCACTTGTAACAAAAACATGTTTTAAAATAACTTAGATCCAAGCTTAAAACAAAACTACATTTTGTTAAATACAATCAGCATAGCATATTAAAACTTATAGTAAATAAATAAAACACTGCTGTGACTGTTGCTTCTTTAATATTACGGTTGTGAACCTGATATGTTAATATTACGAGCCCTGAGTTTTAACAGATTTACAAGCTGTGCAATAGTTATGACAGCAGTGTTTTATTTATTTACTATAAGTTTTAGCAAGCTATGCTGATTGTCAAGTGAGTGGTATAGATGAACTACTCTGCACGGCTAGCCACCCATCGGTGTAAACCTTGACGCAAGATGATTGTCACATTTGAAGTGACACCCCGACCCCATGTGTAAAAGGGGAAAATGGGTTGAGGATGGATGGATGGATGGATGGATTCCAAGATGGCTGCACATTGATAAACAGCATAACTTCAGCTCTTTTAATGTGAAGACAAAAACTGAGAAACAAACAACAGCCAGTGATATTGTCAGCTGGAGTAAAATTCAATTATTGTCTGGTAAGTACACTGCATGGATGCCTCCAAACAAGAAACTAAGAGTCTGAAAGAAAATCAACCTGAATGGGTGAAGAAAAAACACTGGCTGGGAAGAATCCTATAGCTGTCCAAAAAGCAGTCCAAGCTCCCGCTTTGGTGTAAGACATGGCTTCGAACAAGCACACTGTGTGTGTGTGCTCCAAATCTGGCTATGAGAAAGCAAACATGACCTTTGTTAGTAAAGATGCAAATAACAGCAACAGAGTTAATCCTGACAAAAGTGTGGCAAAAAGGGCAAAGTATTAATAGTTACAAATGCAGCAATAAGACCTCTATTCAAATCATAGCTAGCTACAGGACCCCAAATTTGACTCAAGATGCCCACTCCACCTGTCTGGACCTTTTTGATTTTATCAATGCAAATGCCTTGTAACAGCTAGTTGATACCCCCACAGGAGGCGATAGTATCTTGGACTTGGTATTAACCAACTTGAGTTACCACTGCAGCACCCCTACAGTATCATCCTCCCTAGTAAGATCTGATGATAAAATGGTCACTTCTGAAGTCAGCATCTCCCCTCACTCCCCTCTAGCTAGGGTCAAACAAAAAAACTTCTCCAAAGCTGATTACAACCTCCTGAGGGATGGTATAAACAGCTTCACAGCCCCCTCCCCCTCTGTTGGAACTGGCACCAATGTCCAAATCTACACCAAAGTACTATACAAGCACTTGTATAGATGCATGGAATTGGGAATATCTGACAAGACAAAGTCACCCTGCGCAAGGAACAGTAAACCTGTCTGGTGGATATCTGCAATAAATAAACTATAGAACAAAAGGAAAAATCTGTTGTCCAGGACCAAGAAAGAGCGGGTGCCCAACTGGAAGCAATTTCTCCTTAGCCTGAACAAGCAAATAAGAGCACTAATAAAATCATCTAAAGCCAACTTTGAGGCCAAATTGGCCACATCTACTAGAGACAATCATAAGGCCTTCTTCACATATATCTGCAATCTCAAAGGAAGCACCCAGATCTGTTCATAACTGGTGGTCAAGGACACCACATACACAAATGATGTAGATATAGCCAACCTACTGGCTGACAGATTCAGTGAAAACATCACCCCTCTGTCCCCCATCAGTAAATCAGGACATCCCCAGTACCTGCCCCTCCCCTTGCCAACCCAAGGGCAAGAAAATACAGCCTCCACAAGACCTGATCAGGTTGCATCCTACATGAGCTCAGGCATGAACTTGCACCACCATTAGGCACCCTATTCAACCAAAGCCTGAGTACCAGCTTTGTACCAGCCGAGTGGAGGACAGCCACTGTCATTCCTTTATACAAAGGTGGAGCGACCACCAATCTGGGAAATTATAGCCTAACTAGCCTGATCTGCAAGGCCATGGAACGGATTGTCATGGACCTCATTAACAGGTACATTGGCAACTTCCAAACACTCAACACAACACAGTTTGGCTTTTTCAAGGAGAGGTTATGTCTGTTAAATCTGGTCGACTTCTTTGAGACAGTCACCAAACCCATGGATGAGGGGAAGACTGCACACCAATTACCTTGACCTGGCCAAAGCCTTTGACACTATTCCCCACTCGGGCATAATAGCTGAGAGAGTTTATCAGATGGGTAGCAAACTGGCTCACTGATCGAACCCACTTAATCAAAATAGGGGAAGCCACCTCAAGCAGTAGACCTACAATGAGTGGCGTACCCCAGAGATCGGTCTTGAGGCCTCTGTTATTCAGGATATACTTCTCTGAGGTACAGGACAAAACCAGTGGGTTATGGCTGACCAAGTGTGCAGATGACTGCAAGCTGGGCGCTGTCATCAATTTGCCAAGTAATGTGGACTTCCTCCAAGAGGGTCTCACCCAAACAAATTACTGGTGCCAGAAACATGGCCTTAAGTTGAATGCCAAAAAATGCATCATCATCCTCTTTGGGGAGAGTGACATTCCCACATATTATCACATTAATAACAAAGTCCTAAGCATGCAATCAGTCATGAGGGATTTGGGCACCCAGGTTGACAGCAACCTGACTTTTGACCACTAAGTTGCTTCCGTAGTACGGAAAGTTTTCTACACGGTCCACCACATAAGTAAGGGTATATCATCCAGGGACAAGGAGGTCATAATACAAAATACAATCCCTGAATTCTTCCCTTATAAGGTCAATTATTGAGTACAACACCCCCTTCAGCATGTACCTTGCAAAGCACATGCAGCAGCTGGAGTGACCATAGAGGTTCCTCACCAGAAGAATCCAGGGCCTTAAACATCTAACCTACACAGATGGGCTAAAAGCCCTGTCACTCAACTCTGTTTCATACAGACTCCTCAGAGGTGCCTCTGACTCACACAAAGCAATCTCAGACCCCGCCTTGATGGGACTGCTGCATAACCACAAGTCAAGCTCCACTTGAGTAACCCACATGTGCGACCTCAACCTGGTCTGTGACATCAATAGGACTTGTTGACAGGACAGATTTGTGTCCCAAAGATTCCCCCATCTGTGGAATAGACTCCCTCTCTGTGTTAAGCACAGTACCTCATTATCCCTTTTCAAGCGCAACCTGGATAACTGGATGGGAAACAGAAAATACATTCCTGATATTCCACCTGTGTCCCTGCTGGACATGGGCTTTGGGTGCTGACTTGTCTAAATATGGGCTAAACTCTTGGCTAGGCTCATAATGGTCTCAGGGCCAATAGCCTACTAACTTCATATAATCCTATGAACAACTGACCAGGACCACCATGCTGACGCACATAAACTATTAAAGCTGGTTGAAACTTTTATTAATAAAGAATTACCGCTTTCAGGCTAGAGAAGCCCTTTTTCAGATTTATCAAATAAAATCACAGGCAATGCTTTAAAACATGATCAACCAATAACAGTTAATTCATCAACTTACAAGGAAACATCCCATTAAGTCCTGGTGAGCGATCCACTCTCAGATCGGCTATCCATCTAAGTTCTGAAAATTAAGTATAATCAACTAAATCTCCTCAAAGGCTCATGCTTCTAATCTGCAGCACTAAAAATGAACTCCATGTCCAGGATTACTCTATGTTCTGAGCAATCAGACTTCGCTTAGACAAGTCTCATCACTGACATGTTCTAAAATGCGCTGTTTAAGCATTCTATTAGTTTTTCCCATGTAAAAGGAAGAACAAGAAGAGTATTGGGAAAGGTAGATGACATTCTTACTGCGACAGTTCGCATACAAAGTTGGCTGATAAACCTTCCCTGTTACTGGATGACAAAAACAGTTTGCAGTATTAATAGATTTTCAAACCTTACACTGCCCACATGGAAAAGTACCTTGCTTCATAGATCTACAAAAAGGTCGTCTTTCAGTTAGTCCATCTTTACATAACATCCACTTTAGATTCAAACTATTCTTAAAACTGGGGCGTGGCCAAGGATGAACACAGGATAGCAGCAGATTTCTTCAGCTCCACCAATTTCATTACACTGACAGGAATTAATTACTTAAAAAATTAATTTTTGAAGTAATTTTCTTTCTAAATATGTTTGTTTTATATAGTTCTTGAACTATATCTAAAAAAGAAAGGAAATTTTAACAATATTCCTGTCAGAAATCACTTTGGAAATTTTCCTGTCAGTTTATCAGTCTGAAATGAGTTCCAGTAAGACAAATTCTCAAGACTCCAGCATCAAGAAAGAACTTCAGTCTCTGATAACTATAATCCAGCAACTTACTGCTAAGATGGATAAAATGGATACTAAAATAGATACCTTCATAGAAATAACTACAAAACAAATAGACTTGTTACATATAGACCTGCAACAACAGAAGATCCAGATGACAGGCATAGAAGAAGCTGTGAATGACATGGAAAATAGAATCCAAGAAGAGGAAATCAACATAGAGTTTCTGCTGAAACAAAATACACATTTACAAACAAAGCTGGATGACCTGGAAAATAGATCTAGGCGCAATAACATTAGGATTTTTGGACTGCCAGAAAATATTGAAGGTAACAATATTACTTCTTTTTAACAACATGGCTCCCTAAAACTTTAGACTTACCAGAAGCATTCTCTTTTGGTATCGAAAGAGCACATAGATCTATAGCTAATACTAACTCTAACAAAAACTATCCTAGATCAGTTATAGTTAGATTTCTATCATCTTTTGATAAAGAGATGGTTCTTAAATCTGCTTGGGCTAAAGCTCCTGTTAAGATTAATGAGACAACTGTGCGTTTTGACAATGACTATTCTTCCTTGGTAATAGCTAAAAGAAAAGTTTTTCTGCCACTTATAAGGGAGCTTAAAAAAAGCACAATTTAAAACATACCTTCTGTTTCCTGCCAAGCTAAAAATCTTCCTTCCTGATGGTCCTAAAATTTTTGATGACTTAGACTCTGCTTTACTGTTTATCAAAAAAAATAAGATTTTGGATAAAATAGAGGAAATGGAATGGGTTAGTCCTTCATTAAAGAGACTGGCAACTGAAACTTCGTGGAAGACTTCAGAGAAGAAGAAGAGACTAAAAACAAATGATTTGTTCTATGTTTTTTCTTTTTTGCTCTCATCATTTTACTTCATTATTAATCTTTTTAAATATAGTTCCTGCATTTCCAGAAAGCCACAAATATTCTGAAAAAGATTTAATCAAAGTTATTCTCTGTGTGCAAAGAAATGTTTTGTTTCATAACCAGTCAAAATATCTGAGGAACTAATAATAAGCTATTATTCAATTTGTTTCTCTTTCTGAAAAAGAGAAGTAAGGTCAGTAATTTGATACATTTTTTTTCTTTTTTTCTCCTTTTCTTCTTTTCTTTGTTTAAACAATGACATTCTATTTAGATTATGTAGTGGGTAAAGGGTGGGGGAGGGCAGGGAGGGGAGAGAAGAGTAATGAAAATATGATAAATGGAATAATAACATATTTATTCCTTGTAAAAAGTTTATATGTTCTTCAAATGCTATTCCTAATTATACTTTCTTGATTATACTGCTTATGCTTGTTTACAATCTGTCATGCTTTAACTAATAATAATTAGAACTAAATAATAGTAAATAATATGTTTTATTTTTAACTCTATTAATATAAACAGTAAGTAATATTCCATTGTATATACTTCTTATAGCTTTCTCTTACATTTTTTTATTTCTGCTTTACACTCTTATTTTCTACTCTCTTTTTCTTTTCTTTATTCTTTCTCTTTATTTTTTTTCATATTAATATATAGAAATGCTTTTGATCATATAGACACAGTAAATAATAAGATTTGCATAAAAATTGAGTTGGGACAAAAGTATTGAGTTTTATTACTTATTAATAACTTTGGGCTTAATTTCACTTACATAGAGGCTGTAATAACCTGTAAAATACATTGCGAAGGTTTTGTCATGTTTAGATGCATTTACACTGCTAAATGAATGTTTGTCACTAGTTTTTAACAAGTTTCCCGCCAAAATGTTAAGGGAGACAATCTGGGATGTGGGCTACCTCATGAACAGTGTCCTCAAGTTGTTTCAAAAGCTTCAACTCTCAGAATTCTCACAGAGAAGCTGAAAGCAGTCAATTTGACCTTTGACCTAGATATCACACTGACACATCACAGATTCAGGAAGAACACTCTACCAGGAAGTAGAACTGATGCAAATGCGACTATGTGAAGGAAAATGAACTCTTTAACATTTAAATGTGAGTTATTTTATATAATTACTTAAATATATACGTTATAATTCATAAAATATGTCAGTTATAATTATTTTAAATGATGCAGTTTCTTGTAGTAAGTAAATGTCTTATTTTAGAAGGCATAGAAAATGAAACATTTATTCAAGTGTTTTTGAAAATCTACTTGACTGCAGCATACTAATCTGTGTTAAAAACTTATGTTCCAAACATATACATTACTATAACTCATTTAATTAATCTGATTGACAAGCATAAATAACTTTATAACTCTATTCTGGAAGAAATTGTCATATGATATATTTTAAAGCAGTAGTATAGACATACAAAATACAGATGGCTTTTTTACAATAATGCAAGTGTTTCTGAGAATTTGCATAACTATGCAGTATGATTTATAACAATTTCTATAAATATAATATTTTATTCTATTGACAATAATGAGTATGAGTAAAATGCTCATATACAAGCAATTCAAGGTTTTTTTGGAAGCTGTTGACTGCATTTACATGACAGAAAATAGATGCATCTTAATATATGTAATGTCTGAACCATATTAGCCAAAGTTTTTGATTTAAATGAATGTTAGAACTTATTTATACATACTTTGAATAAATTAATATGTAAATATACCTTCCTTTTTTTTTTTCTCTCTCTCTCTCTTTCTTTCACTCTCTCCCTCTTTCACATCTTTTATTTCTCTCTCCTCTTGGTTCCTAATATCAAGATTATTTGAATGCTATTTGAATACAAGTGTATTATATTACATAGATGTATATAGTAGTATGAATAGTTTAAAAAAAAAAAAAAAAAAAAAAGTTTATTTTAGTTTATATGATGCTGTTTTATCAAATGTGTAGTCTTGTCTTGCTAGATAATTGAATTGAAAGCTGTTAATTTAAGTTAAATATAACCAGTATTAAATTAATAAGGTGGTAGTTGAGGTACTTCTGCTTAGGGTAGGGGGTTAACTTGAGTGGTAAATACTACTCTAAGTTGGAGTTTTTAACTCCAGGCTGGATGCAAGGTTTAATCCTTACATTATTTTCACTTGTTCATTGTTATATGTATATGGTTTTGACATCCACAATATATTTTGTACACTCATTGTCACTACAAACAAAATTGAATCCTATACAAAACCCCATAAGAGATTCAATAAATACAGCTATATTTAAAGGTACACCTAAAGGAGGCGATGTAACATTACTTATGTTATTATTTGTTATTTTGATCATAAGATTCTTAAGTTTTAAAAATGCCAAATGACATCTTTAAAAGGAATTTCTTTAAACATTAATGGATTGAATAATCCATGTAAAAGGGCAAGCCTAATAAGATACATTAATTTACATAAGGCCAACTTAGTCTTCCTGCAAGAAACCCATCTCTTGAAAAAAGATATTGATAAACTAGCCACAAACAAATATACAGTATTGGTTAGTTCAGAGCACACTCAGAAAAAGAGGAGTGGCTATTTTATGGAATAAAAGTATGCCCATTCCTAAAACCATTAAGTCTTATCAGGATGACAAAGGAATGTTTTGTATGGTTACAATACAAATTAATGGGAAGACTTACACTTTAATTAATGTATATTGGATACCTGGAATTGGTATTAATACAGTGAAACATCATCTTGATAAGATCATATCATTCTCTATAGGAGATATTATTTTAGCTGGTGACTTTAATTGTATACTACATGAAAGTGATACTACCACTATAGGAAAAAGAAGAATTACATCTAATGCAAAACATTTAAATGATTTTGCTAATTCTTATCATTTGAATGATATTAATAATCAGATAGATTCAAAATCATTACCATACACCTTTTTTTCTAACAGATACAAAACTTATTCAAAAATAGATAGGGTCTTTATTTCTAACCAGATGGTAACAGATTTAATTAATTCCAAAATCATTTCATGTCCTATATCTGATCATAATTCAATTGTTTTTGAATTCATGATAAAAAATACTCAATGTTCAGATGAAAAGGATACCAGCATACTTAACTCAACTAAAAGACTATAAAGAATATATACTTTCAGAAGTAAAACATTTTTTAGACATAAATAATACTCCTGAAGTCTCCATTGTCTATGTTTGGGATGCCTTAAAATCATATCTATATGGACAAAGTATCAGATGGTATAATAATAAAAGGAAATCTTGGGATAAGGAATTGTTAGATATTCAAAGTAAATTAGACTCTTATAAACATAATAATAAAGAAAATATTATGAACAAGAAAGTTATTGAAGAAATAAACAAACTAAATGAGAAATACAAAGAAATTTTAACTCATAAAGTTAAAATAACTTTAGAGAAATACAAGTTTTTGTTTTATTCAATAAGCCCCAAATACTTACATAGACTTAAAAATAAAACAAAAAGGTTGAATAAACAAAACCATATCAAAGAAATATTTTCTCTAAGGAAAAAGAAGAATGTTTCTAGTATACCAGAAATACTAGATGAATTTAGAAATCACTTTCACAAAATTAACCATAATAACATTAACATGGAACCTAAAGATAAAATAAAGGAGTTTATAACCACAAACATGAATAAAAAGCTTAATAAACAACAGATTAAACTATTGGACAAAAGTATTTCATATACAGATGTTATTGCACAAATAAATAAGCTTAAATCAAACAAAGCACCGGGTAATGATGGTATTATACCAGAGATATATAAAATCCTTTCTAAAAGTACATATTCATTAATACATAAGGTTTTTATTTTGGCCCAAACTGAGTTAATAACCCCCCCATCTTGGCAATATACATTTATTTCGCCAATTTTAAAACCTAATAAAGATCCAACTAGATGTACTTCATATCAGCCCATCTCATTACTTAATGTTGATTATAAAATGTTTATGAGTATTTTTGCTGATAGATTGAAGACAATCATCCCCGACATTATAGATATAGATCAGACAGGCTTCATTGTAAATAGAAATACTTTTGATAATATAAGAAGAACTTTAACATTAATTGATTTTGCAAATAGGAAAAAGAAAGATTTAACACTTATTAGTCTTGATATAAGTTCAGCATTTGATTCAGTAAGTTGGGACTATCTGTTTACCTTACTGAAGTGCACAAACTTCTCAGATGCATTTGTAAATCTAATTGAGCATTTATACAAAGGAACATTGGCTTATATTAAGGTAGGAACATATGTTTCACAAAAATACCCATTTTAAAGGTACAAAACAAGGATGTCCACTTTCTCCACTATTATTCACTTTAGTAATGGAGCCTTGGGCTAATTTGATCAGAAACAGTACTGACATAGAGGGTTTTGAAATAGATGGAAATACAACATCCAAAATTCAACTTTTTGCAGATGATGTTCTAATTACATCAGCAGGATCTAATTCTTCTATGCAGTCTCTATTTGATAAAATGATGAATTTTAAAAGTATTTCTGGTTTAATATTCAATGAAGAAAAACTAAAATACTACCTATATATACACGAAAAAATATTCTCATTAGTGATTTTACTAAATATGTACCCAATTCAGGTCAGATAACTTATTTAGGTATAATACTATCTAAAGATATTAAATCTATTATATATAATAATTATAATACCTGTTTTCTTAATATACAAAATCTTTTTAATACCTGGAATAATATGTTTTTTACTATGGAGGAGAGACTTACAATTATTAAAATGATAATATTCCCCAATATTTTATACTTAATACAATCAATAATACCTCCACCTACAAAAATAATTATCAAGAAACTGAATACACTAATGTTAAATTTCCTTTGGGCACCTAATAGACCTAGGATTGCATTAAAGAAACATACTAATAGCTGGTCTCAAGGGGGTATTTCTTTTCCAGACTTTAATTTATATACTATCTCTTCTATTGTAAAAGTTATTACTTTATTAATAGATCAGTCATATGTCGCAAAATGGAAAGATTATTGGGAGCTAATTAGTATGCACTTCATGAAAATCTCCTTAACACATAAAAATATGATTGTAAATAACTCCATGTTATGGTTACTAAAGGAATTTTGTACTTCACCTATTACACCTAAACATATGGTTTGTTACCCATTAAATATTATTATTAGCTATCGTAACTTTATATTCATGCACCCTAAGTATAGGGAATGGAATTTTATTATATTCCTATAATGTATACTCAGGGTATGCTTTTGTCATCTACTTCTGAAGGAACTCATTTAGCTATAGATAATGATCTAAAGTACTGGTATCAATTGATATCTGATAATAAAGTTAAAAATCTAGATTTCTTAAAACAAGAATTTGATCTAAGAGAAACTTGCTGGTTAGAGGTTAAGACCTTTAGACAACATCTCATTAATAAAATAGATCTAATGTCTATAACAGTTAAAGAATCTATTCCAACACTGATTGATTACTTGATATTAAATTTACAACATAAAGTTTCTGATAAAGGTAAACTTTCATACATACATAAAATTATCAGACAAGAAACTTTTTACAGTGTAGATACATACTGGAATTATTTCACTTCTATTAATGGGGACCCACCAGATCAACAATATATATTGGAATCTGCCTATAGAACTACGTCTTCCATTGTCTGGAGACTTTATACGTGGAAATTTTTACATAGATCTTTTTATACACCTTTGATGATGAATAAAATAAATAATAAAGATAATCTATGTAAGAGATGTAATGTAGAAATTAATGCTGACTGGGCTCATATGTTTTATGACTGTATAAAATTGAAAGAATACTGGAAGTCAATTAATGAATTTTTGCAGGCTCTTTTTACAGATAATTTCATTATTTCTAAATCTCTTATATTATTCAACACACCTGTACCTCAAAGTGTTAAAAAGGTTAAGCTTCCCTTGTTACGGTCTATTCTAGCAGTGGCTAGGAAAATAATAACCAGAAATTGGATTTCAGATACACCTCCTTCGTTCAATGAATTTAAAAATGTTATGAATATAGTGTGCCATATGGAAATAAACACAATTAGGTCAAGAACAAATCTTATTATATTGTATGGGATAATTTACAAAATTTGTTAAAAAAATCCTAATTTCAATAGCTTGGTATTTTAGTTTAATTAATTGATCTGATTGTAGTGGATGTCTTTGTAAATACTTTAGTTGTTTTGTTGAATGTTATAATCATATCTATTTTTAATTACTTGTATAAAATTGTTATGATATTTCTCTTGTATGTTAAAACAATAAACCTGTTTTGAAAAAAAAATTATTCTTAAAACTAAATGGTGCATCTCAAACAATTTATTTTAACCTGTCATCGGTTAACAACATCTTCCAGTTATCCCTTATTATATTACAGATGCTCTTCATATTACTGCTGTACTTCAGCACTAACTAAACGAATGGCATAGGCAATGCCACAACAGATACGATATAGACCAATGTGGTTTTGTGCAGGAGATGATTCTGAAGGAAGCAAAATGTTATTAGTGGGTCTTGATGCAGAGAATGTATGCAACAGACTAAGCTGGGATTTTACGAGAAGGACAATGGAAGCATCTGCATTTCCTGATACAATAATAAGGTTAATTACTTACTTAACTAGATGGATATATGAGGGATCGGTGGCAAAAATCAAAGTAGGAGGGTTCCTCTCTTACAAGTTCTGTCTGAACAGGAGAACCAGGCAGGGCTCTCCTATTTCCTGTTTCTTATTTGTGTTATATTTAGAACGGGTCTATATTAAATCACTGAACGCTTAGAAAAGTGAACAATGATTTTTCGACCCCATGTAAGCAAAAGCTTACAAACTCGAACGCTTAGAACAGCAATTTTTTTCCCCAAGGGAAAACAAAAATCACTGTTCCAAAAAAAACACTTAAAAGATAACATAAAGTGGGGGACTTTACCCCCCACACCCCCCTACTTAAATATACCAACTTCGAGAATGCACTACAGTGACGAAAACGGCAAAGTAACGGACACGGCCAAGCAATTTCTTTCCCAGGGAAAGAATTTACTTATATGCCGCTTCATCATTTTGCCTTTTTGTCTTTTCAAGTTCGACCAAGATGAGTCTTCAGTCATCTAATAGGAACCCTTTAGAACCACTAGAAAAGAAAATAAAGGACTCAAACTTAAGGATAAAATTAATATAGTGTACATGGCTTTATTATATTATTTTGTACCTGATGGAAGCAGAAAAGGACATACCACTGTTGTGGAATGTTCTGAGACAGTTCTATTTTTTAAGGATATAAAATTAATGAACTATGTACACACACAAGAAATGCTTCAAGCAATGCCCTATAGGGACATGATAAAATGAAGTACTTAGGAGTATGGATTAAAAAGGATTTAGTTATGGCAGCTAAAGATATGTGGGAAAAGACTAAACAAAAGATATACAAAATTTGAGAAACTACAAGATCTTTCTTATGGAGATAGATAGAAAGATACAAACAGTAAAAATGTTTTTAGCCCTTTAGTTTTATACACAGGTCAGTCATATTTTTATGAACCAGATTGGAAGTTGTGGGTAGTAATAAATAAACAGCTGAAGGATTTTATCTGCAAGAGGAAGAGGGCAAGACCCAAGTAGGATAAGTTGACCCTACAGATAGAATAAAAAGGTTTAGGATTACCTGATTTGATTGGATATTTAAGAGCTATGCAGTTAAGGCTATTACACATAACAGAACCATAAAACTACAACTGTGGAAAGCTAGAACAAGTGGAAAGAGATGATGAAGCAGGGAAGTAATTCAAGAAAAGAAAGAATGGGATTTTGGATGCAGATCATTAAGGAGACTAACAGTCATACAGAATATTAGGGTCTATATTAGTTCACTGAAAGATATTTTCAGCGAATGCTCTTTGACACCTAAGCAGCGAAAATCACTTCTGCGATTCGCGGAATTTTCCCAGGGCAATGAAGTAGTCGGCCAGCTATACAACTTTGCTCTTTTTCCTAGTGCGATCTCGGAGTTGGCATACATAGTTGGGGGGGTGGGGGTACAACCCCCACATTGGTAGTGTGGGGGCCAAAGTCCCCTACTTGGGTGGGTTTGATTTTTTGAGCTGTGGGTTCTGTAGTGCTGTGGGACAATTGTTTCATTGCCCTGGGAAATTCTGCTAACTGCGAAAGTGATTTTTGCTGATTAGGTGTCGATGAAGAGGTGTTCTCTGAAAATATCTTTCAACGAACTAATATAGACCCAAATATTACATTCACAAAATAACAGAAAGTATACAATAAACTAAGTCAATATGGAAATGGAGAAAGTAGATTCCACCGATAGGGATTACTGCATTCGGGGTACACTGAATATCCAAGATGGGGCTGGAATTTACTGGAGGAAGATGGTAAAGGAACCAAGGTATTGGGAGTAAATGGATATGGAAGGAAAGATAATAGAATGGGAAGAGGCCAAGAAGACATTTGTATTGTAGGCTAATGACTGCCTTCCCTATCAGGGATTAGTATCAAGAGTATAGACAAAGAGAAAGGGATATGATGTGCACCGGTTGAGTTTTTAAGGGAATCTAGAATAGAAGCTGCTGTTAAAAAAGGTATAATTAGTGGAGTGCATAAAATATTGCTACATAACAATAAGAATCAATCAGAAGAGGTCATGAAAGATTGGGAAGAGAGATTAGATATGCAGTTCATAAAGAAACAATAGGAGGGTGTTATGTTATGTCTTCCAAATATGGAACAAAACTTAGAAGATTTAGGATTTCTGCCTGGAAGTGTTTGCATAGATACTTTTATACCCCAAGCAGACTCCAAAGAATTTTTCCTCTGGTAGATTGCAAATGTCGGAGGTGTGATGGGGAACAACGAGGTAAATGGGAACATATGCTTTTGGGAGTATAATGAGTTGGCAGACTTTAAAATTCCCTGCAGAGTGCTCTGTCAGGAATACTGGATGAGCAAATGAGTGTAACTAAGGAAGTTATTTTTTGAGCTGAAATATAGGATCAGAATCACCTAGATACAAGTAGGGCCTTGTTAAGTTTAATTCTAGTGGCTGCCATAAAAGCAATTACTAGAAAAAGAAAATCAAAATCTAAACCAACTACACTTGAAATAGTGAGTACTGTAACAGAGATAAAAGAGCAGGAAGTGGGACCTTTACGAAAGCGTGAGTAAATTACATATATAAAAATGGAAGTTAAGGGAAAAATACATGCAGAATAATGTTTTGGGGGAGAATAATGTTTTGGAGGATGAATGAGCTTTAAGAGAGGGCAGGAATTGAATAATTTAAGTAATGTTGCTTAGATTTAGGATACATAATATACATGATGTATAATGTTTGTAAATGTGAACTTGCTAATATGATTTCATTACTTTTATATAATGTAAGCTTGACTATGTCACAAGTGATAGTTCAATAAAGAAAATAAACTCTTGGTCTCAAAAAAACTTGCAGTTCCTGTTACTTCCTGTATGAGCAACAGTGGGCAAGAGAATCTTCTTCGCCTAGCTAGAGCACGGCCTGATATTGATCACGTCTGTCTCCAACAAAAACCTGTCTACTGTCCAGTCACTCTGTAATAAAATGTCCCCATTTCATTACAACCTTACCAGGATCTAAATACCATATTTAAAAAGCTGAGGCTTCATGTCAAACAAAGGGCAAATCTCCTCCTAGAATTACTCCTTTTCAAATGTTTATGTCTTATCATATTCAGACCCTTTGCTGCAAAACTCACCACCATCGCACCTTAGCACAACCAAGAACTAACTTAGTCCGGAAGAAGCCAAGAAATCCCAAAAACAAAACTACAGTGCACTAGTCATATCTGCTCTCTTCTAGCACACAAACACTGGCACGATATCTTCCCCACTACCTGAAAAATACTTCAAGCTATTCAGAATTTAGACTTATGTCTTGCCTGCAAGAACAAACTCCATGTGAATGCTTCAAAGAAGAAAAATATGTTTTCACCGTAACTGCAACTAAGCTCTAAACCATGGTTTCTCTTACTCCCTAGGCAAGACCTTGTAGATCTCTTAACTACGCCATAACCTCCTTCTCCCCAATTTTACACCATTCCCCTGCCTGTTTTTCTCTTCTTTCTCTTCTTCTTCTTTCGGCTTTTTCCTGGTTAGGGGTCGCCACAGTGCATCACCTGTCCGTCCATAATTGGCAGTGGAGTTTTACAGTGTCGAGTTGCCAGCCCAGCGCCCAACCTTCCACGAAAGGCACACACATGCACACACTCATGCCTAGGGCCAATTTAGAGTATCTAATCCACCTACATGTGGATGTGTGAGGAAACCGGAGCACCCGGAGGAAACCCACACAACCACAGGGAGGACATGCAGACTCTGCACAGAAGGCGCCCCAGCTGAGGATCGAACCACACCTCTAGCTGTGAGGCAGAAAAGCTAACCGCTGCACCACTACAGCCGCCCGTGTATATACACAAAAATATGTCTTTGCATCGCATAATCAAATCAATATTTGTTCTGTTGTAGTGATTCTTCCTCTATCAATCAGTGTTGTTTGTATATTACATTCATATGAAAAAAGTTTACATTTTTAATGCTATCTTTGTAAAAAGCAAAAATATTTTTGTAACCCTCTGGGCTAGGCTGAAATTGGTGTGCTGTGATCAAAACCCTGCCCTAGTAAACAAAACAAATGAAATAAACAGATAAGGAAATGATACTTACATATGGAATACTGCCAAATGCAAAACTGCGATATGGCCAGCCTGTAATAAAAGCCATGTTGACATGTTTCCTGTTTTCTGTCTGGGAGAAGTTTCAACTGAATTGATTCGAAAAGCCTTATGAGGAACAGATGTGGATCAAAAGTATCAACTCCAGTCAATAACGGGACAATTATTATGCACTGCCACCATCTGGGGACATGACAAGTTTTTAGTTATTATTGAAAGAAATTTACTAAAACAGGACATAATGTTTTATTTAATATCCTTAGAAATTTTTCTTTCATCCCATCACAGTCTACAGCACTGTTTGAATTCATGCTCAATACAGTGCTCAGAACTAGCGCCTTAGAAATAATAGGGCAGTCAGCCAAATTTAAATCCACAGTTGGTAAGGGAATTATCTGTGTGAGTGTAACACTGATCAGCAAATGGCTTACTAAAAATGTATGCAACACCCACAGTTGTTAACTATGGTTTCCAAATAACATTGCTGTGTTGGAATGCCGGTCTGAATTTTCAGTTTCTTGGCTTAACTGCAAAAATTTATTTTTGTTAACTTTTACATTTTTTACCCCAATTTTCCTCAAACAAAACTTTCTTAAAATTAATGTCTCCTGTCCATTTCTGTAGCATTATATCATCAGTTCTTAAAAACTGCAAAAGGATATTTCTGATAAAATGTATGCAGATAATTTCTATTATACATACTGGCTGTTCCACCATGGCATATTATGTCATAAATCCTTTTTTATTCTGTTGGTTGGAACATGTTCATTAATTACCCATAACAGAATACTGTAGAAACCTTCCAGTATCACACCAGGTAGGAATAAAGGGGGCACAGTTAGATATGTGCCAACAGGGTTTTGGTTTCCAATACAATGGCAGTAGTGTTTAAAAGAGGTAGGCTAAGGACACAAACCTGAATATAAATGGGCTTATAAACCCTTCAAAAAAAGAGACATGATTTTGAATGAAGTAAAGAGTAGGCTAAAATAGTATTTCTTCAGGAAATACATCTAGGATGAGCCAAATACGAAAGGCTAGCAAAAAGGCATTCAGATTGATTGTGCAGTCATGTCAACCCTGGAAGGTGTGGGGGGGGGGTCTTTAGAGATGCAGATAGTTGTTTGACATGCTAGGAAGGGGTACTTTTTTGCCCTAATGTTTACCTTAGTCTCAGTTTACATTCTACAGAATGCAAAGTTAATTAGTTTAACTAGATTTACAAGACTGGTACAACTGGCAATGTACCCCTATGAAGGTATTTTGGTAGGGGGTGAGACAGTGGAATTAGGTCTTCTCCCACAATGACGTTAGAATGAAAACAATTGGAAATACAAAATAACTACATGGAAATGAAAGTAGGACTGTGTCTTAGAACATTAGGACTGTCAGACACACGGAACACTCGGTCTTCTTCTGGAACATGGGTTTACGTTTTTAACCCCAGATGGAAAAAGTGGACTAGATTGGATAAAACGGTGATCTCAGCCTAGCATGTGTGTTTATTTCAAAATTTAGGGACAGGTCTAATTATGCAATCAAACCATGCTCTGATTAGATTTCACGTAATGTTTTTCTCTTAATAAGAAACAGATTTCCATTGGAGTTTCCCCTCTACATATAATGGAAAATATTAGGCTTAGACAGCGAATACAGGGACAGCGAAGAATGTGTTGCAGTATCAAGGTAACTGGATAACTGGAATGTGAGATGAGAAAAACGGGGCACTCAAAAATAAATAAATAAATTCACGAACAATTGAATAGAAGTAGGAGGACAATTAATGTGGAGAGGTACAGGAAAATGAGGAAGCCAAGGACTTTACTATTAAAGCACTCCACAGTTATAGAGGAAGAACTGAAGTTAATAACATTAAAGGAAAAAATTCAGAAAGAGGATAATGGGATATTTGCTCAGAGAACAACAATTCATGAACATATTATACCAACACTCCAGGTGCACTCAAGGCTTTGGCTTCGCAACTGAAACAACAAAAGATAAAGGGTTGTTATGAAATAGAGGGACAAATCAGGAAATCTTACAAGATCAGTTATACTGTGCACTTTTAGGCACCACTATGCTAAGTTATATAAAGGGGAAATAATGAGGAGGAAGCTCAATTCACAGGCTGTAACCAGCTCGGTAGTCATATCCCTCCCCAATTTGTCAAACAAGTACGATAGCTTGAAAAAAAATGCAACACTGGAAAAAGTCAAATAAGCGCTTACCAGTCTGCAAACTGGAAAATCCCCAGAGTCGAATGGCACTCCACATTCAGTATAAAAATTAAGGGGTAAGAAGCAAGTTGATGTTCAGTACTGGATATTTAAATCACATAAAGAACAAAACCATTAAAATATGGAAAAGATCCTTTGGAAGTAGGAGTGTATCACCCATATCTATTTTAAATCATGATTCTGAAGTTTTAAGATTATATTAGCACAACACTAGCCCCTACTGTAACACAACTAATACAAAAGGGCTAGTGTAGATGCATAGAAGGTAGAGAAATTTTAACATTATAAGTAGGGCCCTGATGTAAATACAGATACAAACAGAGAAGGTAAACAAATGTAGTGGTATCTTTAGATGCAAGAAAATCATTCATTAGAGCAGAATGGAAATGCTTCTTATTCTAGAAGAATTCTGCTTCTGTCGGTTATCCTTTTAATTAGGACACTTTGCAAAGGAGTGGAAGCAAGTGTTTAAATTACAGAAATTAACTGAATGACCTACCTGCAACATTGAGGAAATGGGCAGAGATGCCTGCTTTCCCCAAATTCTAATTGCATTATATTTACAACTACCAGCAATCTGAATTAGGCATTCAGATATCCAAGGATACAAATGGGGAGATGTGGAATTAAAAGCACAAAAAAGTCCAGCACCAGGGCGATAGGCAAAATATAAGATTTAAATTGACAAAACAGCAAACCGGTTTCAGCAGAAATTAAAGCCTTCTTCACTGCACTAACTGACATTAATTCAATACACATTTGAATAGTACAATGTTAGACCAGAGTCAAAGCTGATTGGTACATGCCAGAATTAGCTTAATTCATTAAGGCCGGGCTGAAACAGAGCCCCCAGCCTGACAATCCAATCAGATTCTTTGTTATTTTATATAGAGTGCCATCCTGTTTTATTAGACTTGTGTCCTTGGACTTTGTCAATAACTGTAAATTGAAATTTAGCAGTGGCATGGGTCATTGTATGTTTATAAAGAGCATTAGATATTCTTTTGTTTCTTATGTCGCTAAGATGTTCACTAATCCTATGTTTTAATGGCTGAGATGTTTGCCCTACATAAAAAGCAGATCAAAAACAGGTGGCCAAATAGATGACCCAGTCACTGCTGCAGCTGCCAAAGCATCTAATTTCAAAAATATGTGGAGTATTGCTGCTGGTAAATTCCTTTGTTTTGCAAACATGTATACAGGAACTGCAATGGCCACAAGGGTTACTGCCTACTAACTTATCCCCAAATAAAGTGACTTGTTGTGTGGTGGTAGGGGTGAAATATTTATAGTGGGTTAAATGGGAATTGATGGTACGACCTTTATAAGAGAAAAGACATTGTGGGGAAAGCATTCCAGGTAATTTCTCATTAGCCAACAGGATGTCCCAATGGTTATTAATAATATTTTTGAAACCATCTGTATTGCATCCAAATGTTGTAACCAGACGAATAGGTTGGGGAGATTGTCCATCCCTTCTCTTGGATTCCTTACCATAAATCAAAAAATTCTTCCTATCTTGTTCAGTAGCAAAAGAACATGCCCTGTTGATGTTGTTTGCATGATAACCCCCATCTAGAAATCTTTGGGATAGATCATTTTTACTGGTATTATATGCTACATCTGAAGAACATATACGCTTAATGTGTAGAAATTGGGATTTTGGGATGTTCTCGATGATGTGGAAGGGGTGATGACTGGAAGCATGAAGTAAGGTGTTAAATTGGGGAAATTTTCTATAGACCTCCGTTTCAAGTGCATGGTCTTCCTGACATAAAACATGAACGTCCAGGAATGTGATTTCTTTGTAATCATAATTAAGTGTAAAATGTATCCCCCACTTATTTTCATTTAAGTATTCTACAAATTCCTGTGTATATCCAGCATCACTCCTCCACACCATCCAAACAGTCATCTAGACAACGTCTCCAAATATCCATGTTATTCAAGAATATATTGTGGTTCTCATCATATATCAATTGTTCTTTGATGTAGCCCATAAAGAGATCTGCATAAATGGGAGCGAAAGACACTCCCATAGCCGTACCTATTAACTGCCAGTAACATCTCCCATGAAAGTAGAAATCATTCTTAGTAAGAACATGTTCAGCTAAGCAAACAAGAAGAATGTTGAAACTGGGAGTATATAGCTCAGCTTTATTCAGCCAGAATTGAATAGCTTCCAATCCTGCCCAATGTGGGATATTTGTGTATAAGGCAGTAATGTCCAATGTGCATAAAAGCCAACCTGGTTCCAACTGTGTGTCACTTATGATATTAAGAAACTGGGTGGTGTCAATTCTGGATCTGACGAGAGGAAGAAGTGGTTGTAGATAATCCATAAGAAAAGCTGATAATGGTTCCATCAAAGATCCTCGACCCAAAACAGTCGGTCTACCTGGTGGTTTGGTAGGATGTTTGTGTATTTTGGGAAGTAGGTACAGATATTGTGATCTGGGATCTTGGATGGTCAATTGATAACCAGTCCTCTGATCAACGATCCCTTCCTCCTGTGCCAGCTTTAGAAAGGCATCAATTTCTTGTTTAAACCTAAATGTTGGGTCCAAGGGCATATGCATGTAAAATTTACTATTAGATAGTTGTGTTAGAGCTTCTGTTTCATACATGTTCCAATCCATGATGACCACTGCCCCCCCCTTTGTCAGCTGGTAAGATAACCAGGTCATGATTGTTGCTGCGTTTATATAGGGCTTCCCATTCTTGTTTGGTAAGATTCTGTTTGTTACTGGTGTATGTATTCATGTTGAAATGTAAATCTTTGAGCACACATTCTTTAAAGACTGAAACATGTTTGTCCATGGGAGGTAAAAAAAACTGGATTTACATAAATGAAATCCAGTAGATCTTTAAGTTTGATACGAGTCTGAAAAAAATAATTTGAGGTTAAGAATTCTGCAAAATTCATGAATATCATTTACAAAAGCATGTTCAGCCACAAAAATTGATGGAACAAAATGTAATCCTTTGTTCAATAATTTTATTTCAACATCTGACAAAGGTTTGGAAGAGATGTTGTGAATATTATTAGTGTTTAATGTGTAAGGATCTTGTCCAAGAGTTGATGGATGTTGTGTACCTCTCCGTTGTCTTCTACCCCCCCCCTCGTGTTTCTTATCCCTAAAGGGTCAGTACTAGGTTTCCTCTTCACTACTGGACATTCCTCAGTGGAGATAGGATCAAGATTCATGGCTGAGGATGAGTCATCCCTTGATGTCCCCCCATTTGTGTAACTTCTGTTCCTAAGTATGGATCTGGGTCTTTTTTTCTTATTAATTTGTTTCCTGAATCCTGGAATCTAACACTCTTGTTTGTACCAAATGGTTTACCTCTGTCATAATCTGAAATCTCTCTATTAAATTTTTGTGTTTTCTTCTTTATCAGTTGTTGTTCCAAAGCTGAAAGGTCTGTGGCCAAAGCATTCAAATGTTTACTGAAAAAGGATTCCCCTTCATATATTCTAACTTCCTCACAATTGTTAGTTACTTCAACAATATTTTGATCTATGATTCTTTCATTGCACAAGATGAGGGCATCCAGAAACAGCATAGAAGCTTTGTGTTGGGCCTGAGCCCAATCTTGGGATAATTTCTCATCTATTTGACTAACCAAGGGTTGGGTGCAAACACGCAAACCCCTAGGGGTGATGTCCTTAAATTTTTATGCTTTAAAAAGCTTCAAATGCCAAATGTTAGATTTAAGTGTTCTCATACTCTTTGTAAGTTTCTGGAATAATACCCCACAGAGACAATCAGGATTCTCCATATCTAAAGTTGTGTTGTCTGAACCTGATGGTTGTAATCCAAAAACTGTCAAATTGTCACGGTCCGCTGAGAGACCTTCCAACAGTTTTGTAAGATCCATGATTAATACTATACAAGGGAGTGAACTATCACTGTGTTCCTTCAACCAATATTAATATGGCATAAGACCAAAAATTACTTCTCCAACTCAGATTCCACAAAAGTTCGGTTACAATATACAACTACTGGCCAAAAATGAAAACTCATCGTCAATGAACTGTAAATGACATGAACAATATTGCCCGTATTTTGATTGATATAGGAACACTATGGGATATAAAAATGTAAATATATCAACACTATAAATCCTGAATAAAAGAACCAAATGGTTAGTTAGCCCACTAGTCAAATAATTGCCTGAAAACAATGTGCAGCCAACTAAAGTCCATAAAAAATATGTTGATTATATACACACATTATAAATATTGAACCAAAATTCAAAATCTATCAATATAAAGCCACTACTACATCTTTAAAGCAGTAATAATTTCTCAAACAATAATAAAGGGAAAGCAATAACCGGGAATATGACTGTTAGAGTTATTAATAAATCAAACACTGTTGTTAGATTAAAAAAAATGGCCGACCTTCGTCTCTCCCAAATAAGTCACTTCTGATTAGTTGTAAGGCATGATATTATCAATGCACAGACCAAGAACTTCAGCGTACATAAAAAGTGAATCTGTAGTGCTTTTATGAGAGTTGACTTTCGTCTCAACTCAAAATTGCAATAAGCTCATAAAGCTAACTTTCTTCTCCACTTGTTGAGTTTATGTGCTGAAAACCAAAACATAATATACAAGGACCTCAGTGGGCCCTTGTTATTTCCAACCATATGTGCCAAAAATCAAATCCCAGTATGTATGCTCCTTAACTGATGTTAAATCAAAAATTGTAGGCATATAACTCCATATTGGTAGATACTGAAAAAATAATCTCAAAGTAGAAATACCAACCCCAGCTGAAATGGCTGCAATTTCTATCCCCAATTGGTGTATAGGCTTAATAAGGCTTAATGTTTCGATTGTAAGAACCAAGACCTATGTATATAGTTAGTTTATATAAAAATAACAACCCTAAATCAAAAACAAATATGAGACATGGAATTAAAAATCATTTTATATACAGACTGTGTATCTTTAATACTAATAAACCATGGGCATGATTCAAGATGTTTACTTTTTTTTTTTTTTTTTTTTTTTACAGACTTTGGGAAGCTTTGGGGGCACAAAGTAAACTTAGGTAAATCAAAAGTATTAAGGATTAATTGTGTAAATTTAGCTAAGCTTTTTGAAAATTCCCATTTATGGGGGCACAAAACACAATGAAGTACTTAGGCAAATGGCTAGGCACAGCATATGAGAAGTCTATAAAACAGTGATATGAGGAGGCCTCAAAGATGCATCTGAACATAGTGAAATGGTCTCATACAAGGGTTAATCTAAACCAGTGGCTGCAGTTTTGGCCACATTTGCTGCATCTAGGACAATCCTTCTGGAACTATCTTGATTCAAAATTAATGGGTAGACTTAAAGACCAGATGAACACTTTTATTTTTAGGGGAAACAGTGATTGTAAGCTTGGAAAATAAATGCTTCTTCCAAAGCATTCAGGGGAGACAGAAGTTCCAAACTGTTCTTTATTTACCTGAAAGCTATGCAAGCTGTAATGTGGATGAGGAGTCATTGTAACTACTGTGAATCTGGAAACAAATGGTGTTTTTGAGGAATTGGTGGCTAGGAAATTTAAACCAAATAGCTACCATATAAGGTAGAAAAGCACCAAGGGTTGTTTGTCTTTCAAAGTGGGAAATAAAAAGATTTAAAAACAGACTCTTCTTCCAAATGGATCAAAAATAAATGAAGGGGAAGGCCAAGCACAAGCAGGAAGGTGGAAGAAGGTGTTCACACCGCAACAATGTCAGAAGCAAATGTTGACAGGCCAGAGAATACTGAGATGGGGGGAAACAAGGCAGAAATACCTCCCAATTTAAGTCACATATCAGGCATTAAGACATAAGGTACAACAGACTGTCATACAACAGCAGAAGGTATTGCCAGAAACTATTAAGTGATTAATACAATTCAGAGATGTTCAGGCAGTGGAAAGGGAGGTAGTGGCAATATGCAAATGACTTTACAGGAGGAAATACAAGATATCTCATTAAATTGAAAGAATATGTGAGTTAGGACTCTAGACAATTAAATAAATGAAAAAATATGGGGGGAATATGTACCATGCCCAGAAAGGTGTTGAGGTCAGGGAAATTCAAGATTTTTATGTGGAAGTGTTTACATATTTTTATATTCTTCACATATTTAAAAAGATATATTCTAATTGAAATAATGATAGTTGCTGACACTGTGAACAGAAAAGTGGGGTGGGGCTAGAAACATGTTTTTTGTTTAGTCATAAGCAACCACAGTTTAAGAAAGAATAGGAAAAATGAATACAGGATATAAATAAGGATAATTCCTCTCTTACTACATACAAATATTTTACAGGAATAGAGAGGGAATAGTCAGATATGCCAGGGTCAAATGAAGAACTGATGTGCACTTTGCTGCAATTTATTAAAAAGACCATAAACAGGAAACGGAAGGATCCACCAGTGATTGGAGAGTTAATATTACCGTTAATGGTTCTTTGGAAGGAGGAAGTTACAACACTGGGGCAGGGGAAGAAAATATTAATCAGAAGGTTGCTTTGGTACTTGTACCTGCAGAGTATTGAAGATCAGACATATGTTTAGGATTAAACTCTGAGAGCAGCTGGATAAGTCCCAGTTTGGCAACCATTTCTTTATTCAAGGTAGCGATCCTGTAATCACATCTGTGAATTTGCTAAATATAGTTATATTTTGTCATTCCTGGTGGTGATAATTTAAAGTTAAAATACTCTAAATAGGATAAACTTTTTTCATTAAAAATATATGTAGTATTGCTGTAACATGGCTATATATTCTCAATGTAGAAGAGTTGTTCATGTCTTGAATGATTTTGCATGCCTTGCTAACCTTATATTTCTTGGTTTGAATTTGATCCTACAGTATTTGATTTATACAGGTTTTGGATCATTTCTACTTAACACTGTTTTAGATAGAAAAAAATTATCATTTGCAGCCACAGCCCAGGTGAAAATGAGTTCACAAATACAAAACAATGAGGTACTGTGTGGTTTATGATGGGGTTTACCTACTAGAATATTCATTAGTTATTAAGAAAATGCAAATGTACAGGAATAGATAGGAGGAAAGAAGAAGTAGAAAGATAAGGAACACAAAGGAAGAACAATTTAGAGATACGCAGAGTTTACTGGTGATGGGGTAACAGAGGCTGGGTTGGAGTGAATGGTTTAGATAACGTGTCTTCTTTACGGACATGAGCTTTACCATGTTTATGAAAGAGCATAATTAAATAATTTCTAAATGTAAACAATCTGCAATTCTCGGTGATGGGTTGAGGAATGGATTTCCAGAAGCAGGGAGCAACTATTAAGAAGGAATGTCTTGTTGTTTACATTAAGTGCCTAGAAATGGAGAGGTTTCTTGAGCATCTGCAGAGTTTCTGGGGAATTACAGAAAGCACTTTTTTGAGGGGGTTTAGAATTAGAGTTAACTAATGTTGAATTTGATGCAGTCCAAATTGCAACTGAGACTGCATTTCTGAGATGGAGGAATATGGCCTGCAAACATTGCCATCGCAAAAAGAAAGAGAGAAAGGTACGGTAGATCAGATGGTAACCTGTTAATTAAGACAGAGAACAAAATGGAGTACGATGTAGCCCTGTGGGACTATTTTTATAAGCAGGGTAGTGACAGAAAAGGGTGAACCTATTTTGACTTTGAAGTACCAGTTCTCTAGAAAGTGCCTGCAAAAGGGTAAGGAGTCATTGCTAATCCCAATTTCTCAGAGCATTTAAGAGGAAAGGGTGGCCAATCAGGTGAAAAGCTTTCCTACGATCAATGAAAAGGTCTCCAGCAACACTGCCTTTTTCCATTTTCAGTAGGAAGTTGTCTGGCAGTACCCAGAGGGTGGTCACTGTACAACTGGCAGGCTAGAAGCCATGTTATTTTTAGGAGATTATGGGTTGAAAATGAGAAGTGTCAGAGGAATCCGATAATTTTGGAAGTGGTTTAATGAGGTCTGTTCTGCAAGTGGGTGGTATACAATGTTTCTGTGAGACACCAATTATAGATATTTGGAAGGGAATGAACAAGGTAATCCTTTGTAATGGAAAATAAAACAATGGAGGAGGTTGTCTGAGCTTAGTGGAGAGTAGGTTGGAATGCTGTTGAGTAGTTCTTCTACATCTTTGTGTTTTACACATTTAAAGAAAAAGGGAGGATGAAGAATGGGGGAAAGGGGGTTTCCAGGAAGCAGGGTGCCTGGGAATAGGAAGGATTGAAATTACTTGGAGGAAGTCTATGAGAGGGAGCTTGTTTGTGCTGCACGATGAGTTAGAGTCCTGTGGGCTACAACATCCAGTAATAATGTTGACTTCCTTGCAGATTTTTTTGAGGAAATCAAATTAGATAATAACTGATGGTCTCTTGTAAGGGAGGTTTCTGTCTTCTGATAAATTGTTTTTTTTAAGTTTCTGAAGATTGTTTTGTTAAGTTTCTGAAGATTATAAAGTGGGGATTACTGTTTGTGGAGTCTGATTTCCAGTCATGCTAGGCTTCATCGGAGAACTGTAGGAGCTGGAGTTATGTGGTTTTAATAGCCTTTTAATTTCAAGGGAAAATGATGTCATAGCTGAGAAGGGTATTGGTTATGTTGTTTGCGACATAGACATGGTCAAGAGAATGCTGGATTAAGAAAAGGAGTAGATAGTTTTTAGGTTTGGTGATGTTACTGGACTGAGATATGCAAGTGCTGAACATTGTCTTTTTATGCAATGGTTAATGATGGGGAAAGTAATGGGGCAGAGGTAGGAGACAAGATTGTAGAACAGATATGTTACAAATTAAGGATGGTATTTCTGTGATAATGTTGAGGATAGAGTGCTTGGAAGACTTGAGGTCAGGCCTTCTGGGTTGGGCACTTAGGAGTTTTAGGCCATAAGTTAGGAAGTGAGGGATGTCAGATAAATAGGGAGAGAAAATTAGAGTTTCACCCACTGAAATGTATAATAAATTGACTACAACATGACCAGTGCTGTGTTTAATGACTTGTAACTAAAGATTACTATGATAAACTTTGTCAGTATTAACCAGTAACCTACAACTTGAGTGTCCCAGGTGATAACCTATCACAAGCATAGCAGTTTATCTTTGAGATACTTTTTTCTATAAACAAATGCCTGACATTATACTTTTGTCCATATGACTAAACTCCTTATTTACTGAACTGCTATTATAGATTCCAAGGTGAAAGTTAAAGTGGTAGAGGAATGTCTACCACAGCTAGTCTGAAATTTCTCTTAGTGGCAAATTCCATTAGCCTATTCACTGATGACAGATCTTCACTGGAAGTCCTGTCAGTATCATTTAGATCACCATATCTGATCACTAAATGTCCCTGGTGGGTTCTTTTGACAATATAATTCAGCTCACTACCAGGGAGGCAAAAAACTCCAGCTTTACCTCTATTCATCCTAAAGCAACAAACTCATACGGATGTTAGGATCACATAATCTACTTTCACCACTTTATCACTGAACTATTACTATTGCTTATCAGAATATCAGATAATTCTTCTAGATTACTCTAGGCCTCAAATTATTATTGTTCAAGGTTGAACCATCCTATTCAATTGTTTTTGGTTGAATGCAATCTGATACTTTCTGCCTATTCACTAAAGACATAGATTTTCTTGCAATAATTAAATATATATCAGGAATCATCAGGGAAACCCTACACTTCCTTTTCTCATGGATAGGATTTCAATCAATAAGTACTTTGGCTCTAACCTCCAACAGACCTCCTCATTTTCTTTGAGACCCTAGTTGCAGGTAAATCTCAATTTTTATGCAAGTGTTTATTGCCCTTGTTAACATTACCATCATTACTTGCAATAATGTTCTCAACTACATTTACTAGGATATACTGAAACAATAAGGAATAGTCTTTTTCAACATTTCAGGGTTATCTGTATGGCTGACATTCCACAATAGTCATATTTAGTCTCTCTTATCGACTGAATATTTGCACGTTGACCTATTTTAGTACATAACAAATATCACATCCAATTAAAATCAACCTGAGTCCCCGTTTCATTACAAATGGTCCGAATTTTGTTGATCGTAAACCATTTTATAAGATAATGACATTTACTACAGCTGAGCTCTTATGGATGAACAACAGCAGTATCATTGGTTGGCAGCAATGTTTAAAAGAGCATGACAGCAAATCCTCTACACAAAACTCATCACAATCATCCACCTTTCGACGAATGTTAGGATCAAAAGAGTTTGTGTTTTTTACAGATCAGTTATAAGTATTGCAACATTCAAAAATCAAAAGAAAAAGTTGAAACAATACAAAACTAATGTTCAATAACACAAAACACAAATTAAGAGATGAGACAGTTGCCTCGTGTTATATAGTTGACAGGATACAGCATTATACAATACAGGCACTGCAAAAATCTACAGCACCCATTACTCTGATAATTTCAATGTAGAGATTCAGCAGCAAAAGAAATTCACTGATGCAACGCTGACAAAATGATCTAATCCAAGCAAGATGACACCTTTAAAATTAAATTCACAGTCAGCCTCAGAATGAAATCTTTCAATAGTGAGTTGTACAATACTGTCTCTTTAGTGTTAAAAATCGCTACCAGTGTTAAACAAAAGATAAAACCAAACAGATGCACATGATGCACTGATCAACGGAATGTATTTGGATGATTTGTGATAAGCAGTCAGCATTAATCATCATTAGAATAGAAGAAATAGATCCCATAAAATCAGCACTTCTTTACTATTAAGTGTGTCCTATTACTGCCAAACAAAACAGCACTGAATAAAAACTGTTAAGGTGTTAGAATTATCTGGTTCCTGTACACTAATGTTAAAAATAAACAAAAATCATAAATCTACTTGAATGTTTATTTAGTTGCAAATGCCACAAACGATCACTCTTCATGCTGTTAAATTATACTGCTATGGTTGATTACTATTTTTCTTGATTACTATGTCAGCTACAGCGTTTTCTGCGTGGAGACATGCATGAATGGGCGTACCTTCATTGAAGGTTGTGCGTCAGGCCTGGCAGTTCTGCTGTGGCGACCCCTAACCGGGAAAAGCCGAAAGACTCAAAAGTACAGTTTTGTACCTACCATAAATGTAGATGTTCGAGTGCTCATACAGCTGCAGTCATAACAGATGGGTTATCCTGCCGTCAGGCGGGTCCTCGGTTGGCCGAATTCCAAAGTCTAGGTCCGGCGTCGGTTGTCGTCGCTTCTTCCCTGATGTCAGTGCGGCAGGGGTATAAGAGGCAGCCAACGCCATTTTCTTCAGTTTTTCTTGCCCCAGATGTCAGGTGCCCCCAGAAGGAAGACAAACATAATGTTATGCAAAAATGCAATGTTGATAAATCAAAAACAGTAGTTGCAAGCAAATACACCATAAAAGAATACCCCAAAAAGGTTATATGAAAGGTGTTTGTCATAAGGCCTGTCCTAAGAGGGGATGGAGGGAGGGAAACCTGGACTGCAGCTGTATGAGCACTCGAACATCTACATTTATGGTAGGTACAAAACTGTACTATGTTCGTCGTGCATACAGCTGCAGTCATAACAGATGGGAAGAATCCCAAAGCTAAGTAAGGGTGGTAGGCACTAAGTGGAACTAGGAGGGGCTAGGATGCCCTGCAGGACTGCTGTGGCAAAGGCCGCTCTAGATTTAGAGTATAGTGGGAGGTGATAGTGCTTGGAGAAAGTGTGCACTGAACTCCAGGTGGCTGCTTCTAAAATGTCCTTGGTAGGGACCCCCCCCTGAGGAAGGCTGCAGAGGTAGCTGTGGCTCTGGTGGAGTGGGATCTGATGCAAGTAGGCACAGATTTTCCATGAAATGAGTAACAAAAGTGTATGCAGTGGGCTATCCATTTTGAAATTGTCTGTTTGGAAATAGCCTTTCCTTGAGCACCTGCAGCATATGACACAAAGAGTTGCTCAGATTTCCTGAATGGCTTTGTCCTGTCCAAATAATAACGAAGTTGTCTGTGAATGTCCAAGGAATGTAGTAGTCTTTCCCCTTTGTTTTGTGGATTAGGGTAAAAGGTAGGTAAGTGGATAGTCTGATTCAAAGCTACACTGGATACTACCTTTGGCATAAAGGTAGGGTTGGTTCGTAAGGAAACTCTGTCCTGATGGAAAATGATGAATGGTTGCACAGCCATGAGGGCCTGTAGCTCTGAAACCCTGCGAGCTGAGGTGATAGCCAGAAGAAAGGCTGTTTTCCATGACAAGTACTGTAACTCTGATGAAGAAACTGGCTCGAAGGGAGGAAGGGTCAGCTTTTCCAATATGAAGTTGAGGTCCCAAGCAGGGACTGGTGGTTTCCTTGGGGGTTTTTATATTCTTTGCCCCTCTGAGGAACTGCCTTAAGAGAGGATGAGAGAATAAAGGAGGATCTGTGTTGTATTGTGCAGAAATGGCTGAAGCGTGGCTCTTGATGGAGGAGAAGGAAAGTCCATTGTTTAACATCTCCGCTAGGTACTGTAAAATTTGAGGTATATTTAATACCCAAGGATTCTGCCCCTTCTTTTGATTCCAGGCACAAAATCGTTTCCATTTTGCGGAGTAGGCCTTTCTAGTAGAAGGTCTTCTGGCCTCCAGGATGACATCCTGCACCTCCTTGGAGAGGAGAAACTGTTGGGAAATCAAGGAATTCTCCATGCAGCTAGATTTAGAGTTTTGAGATGGCTGTGAAGAGTTTTGTAGTTGTGTTGGGACAACAGAAAAATGACTAGAGGTAGGATCCATGGTTGGGAATGTGTCAGGCTTTTCAGAAGCAGATACCAGTGTTGTCTTGACCAGTCTGGAGCAATGAGAATCATTTTCGGCCTCTCTGCTCTGGCTTTTAATAGAACTTTGGGCAGCAGAGGAAGAGGCGGGAAGGCATAGACTGTCAATGTTGCCCAATTGAAGGAAAGCGCGTCCACTTTCCAGGCCTGTGGATGATAGGTCCTTGAACAAAATTTTTTCAACTGTCAATTTCTGTGGGTAGCAAATATATCTATGTCTGGCTGTCCCCATGCCTGAGTTATCTTTGTGAAAACTTGAGGATGCAACTTCCATTCGTGTGGATCTGTCATATTTCTGCTTAGGTTGTCTGCCAGTGTGTTTTCCTTCCCTGGCAGAAATTGTGCCTGTAGTTGAATTTGCAATTCCAATGCTGTGTTCCATAGGGTCATGGCTTGCCTGCACAGGGGGTATGAATGAGTTCCCCTCTGTTTGTTTATGTACCACATCACTGTGGTGTTGTCTGTCTTTATCAATAGCTGGCCTGGATGCAGTAGGTCTTTGAAGGTCATAATAGCCTTTTGCATGGCTAGCATTTCCTTTTGGTTGATGTGAAGGTGCTTCTCTTTTCGTGTCCATTTTCCCTGAATGCACTGACCTGTCATGTGTGCTCCACAAGCGTAGTCTGAGGCGTCTGTTGTGATGATGTGAGTTGCTTGAGGTACACAGAAAGGAAGACCTGTGTTTCTTTGGCAAGCTTGAGCCCACCACATAAATTCCTTTTGAAGGCATGGAATGAGTGGTATAATTACTTCCAAGCTGTGGCTGTGTTGAGACCATAACTTTTTTAGGTACCATTGAAGTTTCCTCATATGCAGCTTTGCACATGGGATTAGTAGGATGCAAGATGCCATGTATCCTTGAGCCTGTAGGACTTTCCTTGCAGTTAGTCTGGTGTAAGTTGCCATTTTTCTGAAGTATTGAAAAAGTTGCCCTTGCTTGTCTGGCGTGAGGTAGGCCATCTAGCTGGTTGTATCCAAGCTGGCACCCAGGAAAATTATTTGTTGAGAGGGTATTAGTTTTGATTTCTTTTTGTTGACTGTGTATCCCAGGAAGTTCAACAGTTTTATTACAAACGCCAGGTGCTGCAGTAGTATGTCCTTGCTGTCCGCTTGGATCAGGCAGTCGTCCAGCTATGGGCAGATTTGTATCCCTTGTAGTCTGCAGAAGGCGATTACTGATGCCAGGCATTTCGTAAACACTCTGGGCGCAGTAGATAAGCCAAAGGGCAATGCAGAGAATTGGTAATGGGTTGAACCTGCAAGAAATCTGAGGTATCTTCTGCAATCTTGTCTGATAGGGACATGCAGGTATGCCTCCTTGAGGTCCAATGTTACCAGCCAAGACTCCTTGCCCAGCATGGGAAGAAGCTGCTGTAATGTGAGCATCTTGAATTTTGGCACCTGTAGAAAAGTGTTTAGGATGGATAGGTCTAAGATAGGTCTCCAATCTTTGTCTTTCCTTGGTACCAGGAATAGTCTGGAATAAAACCCTTGACCTTGTTCTTTTGCAGGTACCTCTTGAATTGCTTTCATGTCCATGAGAGCTGAAACTTGTTTTTGTGCCTCTGCCCTTTGATTTTGTGGCAGGTTTGGTATGCCTCTCATTTTTGGAAGGGTGTGAAAGTGGAACTTGTAGCCTCTGTCTATAATGTCCAGAATCCATTTGTCTTTTGTAACAATATGCCAATTTTTTGGGAATAATGTCAGTTTTCTGCCCAAAGGTGTTACCATTAAAGCTTTGCTTGGCAGGTGTAGGGGGAAGTCATTGTGTCTGTTTTCTGAAAGACTGTGATCTATCTTCTCCACCTCTTGGGGTTGGTGCTTGCCACTGTCTGGCTCTGAAAGATCCTTGAGGTTGCCCTCTACCCCTTGGATGCCTGTATCTGCCCCTTTGAGGTCTGTCCGTGGCTGGAAAGGACCAATTTTTTGAAGGCCAGTTTCTGCTGAAACGTGGAGGCTGTACCTGCAGGAAATCTTTCACTGTTTGCATTGATTTCTCTTTTTCCTCCATTTTCTTTAGCACTTCCTCAGCTTTAACGCCAAACAATACATCTTTTTGAAGAGGTGCATCTAATAATTTAGCTTTGACATGATCTGGTAAGGTTTGCTCTTTGAGCCAAGCATGCCTACATATAACAGACCCCGTAACAGTAGCTCTACATGAGGCCTCTAAAGCATCAAAACCACACTGCAAGGTATGTTTACCCACTTGCTCTGCACCATGCAACAAATCCTGCAACTCTTTTAAATCTGGTTGTTCTGGTTGTGTCAACTTGCTTTTCAGCTGAGATATCAAAAACTGTCGATACTTTAACATATGGAACTGACAGTTTATTGCCCTCATGGTTAAAGTGGCCGAGGTGTACACCTTTTTCCCCCACCTTTCTAAAGCTCTGGAATCTCTCTCTGAAGGTAATGGGTTTTAGCAGTAGAGGCCTTAATTCCCTTGGGACCCTGTGAAATAGTTTCTGGGTCAGCAGTATGGCTTTTATATAGGAACTGGTGAGAATCAGGAACCCGGTAATACCCATCTGGTTTAACAGGAGCTGGAGGCAAAGAATCAGGATTAAGGCTGGCTTCTGTGTACACATCATCCAATATATCTAAAACAGGAGGGATAGCCAAAGGCCTATGCTGGGGGAGTAGAAGAAATTCCCTGAGCCTTTTCTTGGAATCTGAGTAATCTTGGCCTTCCCAGTGAAAGTGTTCCCTCAATGTATGCAGGGTTTCCCCAAAAGAGAAGTCCTCAGGAGGGGAGACCGAGGGAATGGACTCCTCTGCATCAGAGTCTTTGAATGGAGAATAGGCATAATCCTGGTCCTCAGATAGTTCTGAGGTAATAGAAGCTTGATCTGAGGAAGGGTAATCTTCCTCTAATCTGGGCCTTTTGTCAGAGGGGGGGGTTGAGAACCCCTGATAAGAGTAATCAAGTCCTCAGCCATTTTAAGCATCTGTTTTTTAGGCATGGTGCCTTGACAGGGTGGCTGAGGAACCTGTTTTTTGGTTTTCATGGCTGTTTTAGATTTAGGGGCTTTAATAGAGAAGGATGAAGGCCTGAAGACCCCTTGAGAAATGGCAGGCCTGTCTAAATTCTGAGTTTCCCCACCTGGAGTGGCGTTGGTATCTGTAGTAGGAATGGGGGCTGAGGAGCCTGCGACCTCGGGTACTGAAGACACCGGTAATGCATTGTTATCGGTACTCAGGGGCTGCGTAGGCACCTCGCTGAGTACCGGAGAACCGGTAGTCGGCCTTAGCGTGGTTTCAGTAGGTGGTGCGGACCTCGTATGTCGGTCCTTATCTTTGTGTTTTTTGCTCAGAACTGGAGTCGGAGTATCCGACGACATAACATAATTAAACTTTTTGCCAAAAAAGTGAAGGGCGAACTCCGCCCAACGCTTAATAGTGCGTTTGTTGAATCTAGCACAAAAACAGCAGGCCGAGACGTCGTGGTCTGGGCCTAAGCAAGGTATACAGAAAGAGTGGAAATCCTTATGCGGTATTTGCTTCCCACAAGAAATGCAATTATTAACTTTGTCTGACATCGGTCTGAGGCAATAAAAGTTTCCCCAATGGGATACCTAGCTTTCAAGAAGACTTCAGCTGAAATACTTTCGTAAATCTCAGGAGCTGGCCGACCGGCACTTGCGAACTGCTTCTGCTTCGGCCACCGCGCGGCAAGAAAGACTGAAGAAAATGGCGTTGGCTGCCTCTTTTATACCCCTGCCGCACTGACGTCAGGGAAGAAGCGATGACAACCGACGCCGGACCTAGACTTTGGAATTCGGCCGACAGAGGACCCGCCTGACGGCAGGATAACCCATCTGTTATGACTGCAGCTGTATGCACGATGAACATCTATGTGAGCATAAGTTCACTATCTGGTACCAAAGAAAAAATTAAAACACGCATGAATTAACAAGTGATCGACAGTCTGCTGTCTTTTCTTATGCTTCAGATGCATACAGTTAATTGGTTCAACATCAATCTATGAATCTGCTGTTAATTACCAAGTAGCAAAAATGTTTTAAATTATTTCACGGGACCTGTTGCATCCAACAGCAAAATGTTTTAAATTACTTCACGTGACCTGTTCCATCCAACAGCATCACATACATGTGAGATAACATCTTCATGAACATCCAAATTCAAGACATAAACTGAGCTTTAAATGACATATATAATGCGAACAGCTTGTATCGTGAAGAAAAGAGTGTTATACTTATTTACCCTTTGTTGCAACCAAAAAGGCGAGTTGTATAAATTTTAATGCTCAGAATTTTAGAATTATGTTTAAACTGTCCTGTAATCCAGAGAAAGTACTTAACTAAGCTACTAAACATCTATAATGGCAGGCAGTAAAGAAACTACTTACTTTATTTTCATATTTTAGTAAAAGGTGGACTCGTTTCTAACTGATGTTTAAATCTGGGCCTGTAAAGTGTTCTAAAACAATCAGTTTACTGTAATCTGGCAAAAATATAACTAAGCATAGTCAACATTTTGTAAGAGAAAGTGATACTCAAACAGAAATGATACAAAAGAACAATTACAAACTATAGTACCATAAGGAAGAGCTTATAAACAATGCTCAAGTTATTATCTACAAGCAATTATGTCCGAACATTTTACTACGACGGCACTTCGAAAAGGTTTGTATGAATAATTATGACCTTTTGTAATTTGCTACTAACATCATAATTGTTCACACGCACTTCTTGAAACATGATTTCCTGGTAAAAAATGCTAGGAAAAACATCATCCTCTATATTTGGGGGGGGGGGGGGGCAAGGGATATTGTTGCACTCCAGAGCTCAGTTCTGTGAAAGTGACATGCCAACACTGACATTACAGGACTTTGTCTCACACAGTTCATGGATGATTGCAAGCTTAGAGAAATCAACTCTGCTGAAGATGCTCACATTCACCAAGACAGCCTAACCCGAACAAGCTCATGGTGGCAGTATCATGGTCCAACATGGAGCACCATAAAATGTAGTATCATACTGTCTGAAAATAGGAACTCCTACATGCCTACCACACACATGACCCCCCCCCCTTTAAAACACAGTTTCATTACAACTGATGGCACATTCATGGAGAAAAAAAATTGCTTCCCTGACCACCGTGTGTACACTGTTAGGAAAGTCTTCTGCCCTACTCTGCTGATTAGCAAGAGATTCTCGTCTTGATCAAAGATTATGCCATTCTCTGCTGCTTACTTTGCCATACAAGAATGCAATTCTTACTCCAGCTAGTACAAACCCAGTTTGAAAAACCACAACAGTTATTCACCAAACAAATAAAAACATTTCTGCCATGAAGCCCCTAAGTTACCATGAGCATCTAAAACCCTTGTCTCATCTGTCTTCTGCAGACTCCTACCTGGCAATTGGACTGTCTAGCAAAACTGTAAATGACCCACCACATAATTGTAAGTAGTAACAAAAACACAAGTTCAAGGGCTATAAACCTATATCGCAACATTAACAAGTCTTGTTGGTATGGCAGATACGTCTGTTAAAGAATCTCTTATCTCTGAAACAAACGCTCACGTTTTGTAAAGCACATTTCTCACTACTGTCAAATGCAGCTAAGACAAATTACCCCAGGCCTAGTTCCTCTTATTCCTTACAGACAGGAGTGAACATGAAATATAGGTATACCATTGGGACTGCAGTGGCTACATTTCAAATGGTTTAACTGGTCAATTGCCTACTAGCAACTCAAGTACCTATGACTATTTGGGTCTATATTAGCATGTCAACAGGGCTGAATATCGAATGCCCTTACGTCGACACATATAGCACGAAATGCCTAAATCTTGAAAGGCCAGAAAAGCAATTTTTTCCTAGGGAAAAAAAATCGTTGGGTTGTCAGGAATTTGCCGTTTCCTCCACTGTAGTACAATCTCGGAGTTGGTATATTTAAGTAGGGGGGGGGGAGTGGAGCCCACTATATTTCGTCTGTCAGTTTTTTGTTGGCCCAGCAATTTTTTTCCCTGGGAAAAAAAAAAATCGCTGTTCTGGCCATTTGAGATAGTGACATTTCGTTCAGTATATGTCGACATAAGGGCGTTCGATTTTCTGCCCTGTCGACATGCTAATATAGACCCGACTATTTGTACACATGTTCTATTACCAGATATTTTACTGAGAGCTGTTATAAAATTTAAAACAACTGGACCCAATAAAACCCTGAAGAAGCAAAACATTATTCTTAAAATAAAAAAAAGTGTGATTTGTTATTTAACGTCATGCATCTCATGTGTGTTATATTACAGCAATAACCCACGCCTGGGTGTGGGTAATGCTGGATTTACCCACGGTTGGTGTGCTTTGATAATTTTTTTTAAAGCTGTCTCGCTATGTTAAACTCCTTTAACATAGCAAGACAGTGTCTAAAAAGCAACCGAGATCTTGCGTTCTCCGTTGTTGTAAAAAAAAAACTTATACTAATGGAAAAAGTCCGGGTGACCGGACCTTTTTCCATTAGTACAAGTCTGATTTACAACGTGCACGCTGACCAATCAGCGTGCACGTTTTGGAATATTAATGGGGGGGGGTCATCGTATAATATAGCAATAACCCACGCCTGGGTGTGGGTAATGCTGGATTTACCCACGGTTGGTGTGGTTTGGTCACGAGGGCGAAGCTCGAGTGGCCAAACAAAGACAACCGTGGGTAAATCCAGCATTACCCACACCCAGAAGTGGGTTATTGCTATTATACAATGACATTATTTAAGAAAAAAATACTTACTTTTCTTAAATAATGGCATTGTATAATGCCTCCTTGCTGCCCTTCCGCAGCTGTCTGGTATTCTGCGGCAGATCTGATGTACTGCACATGCGTATGCTTACGCAGTACATCAGAGCTGTGGGTGGAAGCAATGGAGAAAGCAAGATCTTGGTTGCTTTTTACAAAGTGTCTTGCTATGTTAAAGGCATTTAACATAGCGAGACAGCTTTAAAAAAAGCAATGGAGAATCTCCGTTGCTTTTTTTAAGCTGTCTCGCTATGTTAAACCCATTTAACATAGTGAGACACCTTTAAAAAAAGCAACGGAGAAAGGAAGATCTCCGTTTCTGTTTTTTTAAAGCCGTCTCGCTATGTTAAACTCCTTTAACATAGAGAGACAGTGTCTAAAAAGCAACGGAGATCTTGCGTTCTCCTTTGCTGTAAAAAAAGACATACTAATGGAAAACGTCCGGGCGACTGGACCTTTTTCCATTAGTATAAGTCTGATTTACAATGTGCACGCTGACCAATCAGCGTGCACATTTTGAAATATTAATGGTGGGGCGATCGTTGTATAATACCTGTGTTACACTAAATTGAGGGTCTGTATTATGTTGCTGCCATGAAGCTGGGCAGAATTGTTTACTGGTAAAAATTTTGCTAGTGAAGCTTTTCAGAGAAATGTAGAAAAATGAGAGATTGTGATTACTGAAAATAAAAGTTCCTGTGGACTTCAAATGAAGCACAGCTGCTAGTTTCAGTTCAGGTGTCAAGACAACAATGCTTAAGAATGTTGCTGTCCTTGGCTTTCTTAGCTTGCCCTCGGATGATTTTCAGTCTTTGACTTGCAAACTGTCTTGACCATTGTTTCTTTAAAGCAGTCCATAACATCAGTGTTCGATATGAATAAATTAAATTCAGTCTATTACATTAGTGTTTGATATGAATGAGTTTGGAACGGATTTGCATTTCGCCCTTGCTGCAAACTGGAATAATCAGGTTTACCGTCAGCATGTACAAGCTGGGTGGTCTTAATGTCTGCTACTTGATTTCTTACTTCTAGAGGCTGCTCTCTTGTATACAACAGTTTCACAGATGTTGCTATTTGTTAATATTTTTGACTGAATTTTAATAACTGTACTAGGACTCTGACGTTCAAAATGAAACAAAGGAATCTGGCACCCTGGGCAGCATACACATTTGCTCCTCCCACCTGCTGTCTATAAGCAATCTCTTAATGAGACTGTAAACTGTCATACTTTTTAAAGAATAGTTTGACAGTTTACAAGCTGTCATGAAGAAACACTGTAAAACTGCCAATCTATTAGTTTGGTTTTTAAAGGTACTTAAAAAAAAACACAAACAAGATTGATAGACTAGCTGTCTACTACATGACCAGAACTGTAATCACTTAAGACCTTCAAAGCTTAATCTGTCAAACATTTTTTCTTCAGGGCTTGGTGTAGCCTACAAGTTGGTCATATTCATCCCACTCTTGCACTGGAACTGTTGCCATTGTTGTAGCTGTTCAGCCCATAACAATCAACATATTAAGCTGTGACTTAGCCATTATCAATGCCAGAATTTAGTAGCTTGTGTGTTCCTTGTTTGAAATCTGTGAATAACAAAGATATTATCTCATGAATCAGACTTTATATTAACTTTATACTTAACTTGTTATTTGTGGCACAAGGAGTCACACCTTGTTTACAGACGTATTTACACAAAGCAGTGAAATGTCAGCTAAATTCTGTTTTTTTTTTTTTTTATTCTGTGTGAGGAGGGCCTTACAGTCTTTCTGTTGTGTCATTCAGGATGACAGCCCCATTTGCACTGGGGACTGCAAACAGACAAGTACAACCTGAATGTGTTTATTCCACTGCAAAGCCTGCTTGATGTGACACACTAGTTTGGAAGGATTTCATGTTAAGTCTAGCTGAATTATGGACTAATTTTACTTTCAGTAATAGTGCACTCTGTCTAAACTAAATGCTTAGCTGAATTTTGAACTATTTTTACATTAATTAACACTGTATTCTACTCAGACCAAGCTTAAGTGACAACTATTAGAAATAACTTGATATTTTTATATTCTTCTGTGAAACTGTATACTGTATTTAAGGAGTTACCTGTGATGTCTTTTTAAGCATAAGTACAAAAGCATTTTTGCTGTATTTTACATCTAAAAGATTGTTGTTATGCATGTATTTTATGGCAGATCCTTTTGTTGGCCCTTGATCCTTTTTCATTTGAATTCCAACATTTGCAAAAATCTATGGGTTTTGAGGATACATGGGCCCATGAGTCAACAATGGTTAACACATCGGGGCAGGAATACTTACTCTTGTTAGGATCAATTAGCACTCGGGTGAATTCTCAGAACAGGGTTCCTCCCCATCTGTGCAAGAAACCCAAGACGCTTACTTACCTGTGCAGGCCTGTTATTAGAGTTCACACCCAAGCAGACCTGTAAAACACACTGCATATAAGTGCAAGGTCCATCCAAAAAAAAAGCCATCCACTATTTTGTAATTTGTGAAACTGACCTCAAAGTCATTACAGATACTTGACTGGACTCCAACTTATATTCCACTTAAACAGAAACAATTACCATAATTTTTCACCTTTATTCAGTGCCCAAAGTTAGATAAGAGTGGAAGGGGTGGTTCTATGTTCTAGAGTCTCATTAGAAATGGACAAAAGTTCTAGTGGAGTTATCAGTTCATTCACACATATCCTGAAAGCAGGAAAACATTGTATAGTTCCATCCTTATATACTATCTGCTTGGTGGCTCATGGAAATTTCTGCAACACTTCAATGAATTCTTCATTAACTCAATGTTCTAATGCCAAAACTGCTTAAGTAATTTTAGTATCTAACTTAATGACAAGTCATGTTCTAGCTAATGACTTCCTCTCAGTTCTGAGGGGTCTTGACTTACTTTGATTAATAAAAACTGCGAAAATCAGAGTATGTAATGAAAAAAGTCTGGCTGAGAATGAGGCTTCTATAAAGAGTGGTTTCAAAAATAAAGTTAGAAGACAGAGCACCCTGAGAAAATATTAGATTTTCTGTTGCACCAAAGAAACTGGAAGGAACAGAACGTTAATTTTATGAAAGTAATAAAAAGCAACTGGATTAGTGTTCCAGAAAAGGAATTATTAACGGAGAGGCACATCACATGTAAGCTCCAAATCATGGCACTAGAAAGCAACCGAAGACCTCTATTAAATTTACAATCATGCAATTATATTAGCAGAAAACGTTGCTCCAGACAAAACTGTGTCAGGAATCAAAGTTATTAAAAAACTGGGGACAGCAGAGTGCCGAAAATTATTTACTGTATATCAGGCAAAAGATACCAGTTTATCCTTGCAATCAGGGAATGCTGAGAGCCAAGTGCAAGCTTCAAGGTGTTGTGAGCAGCTTTCTTCAGGATAACTTTTTTCCCTAGAGGATCAAACATTATCAGATGCAGTATTATAAAAGGAAAAAAATTAAGTTTAACCAACAAAGAATGTGCCAGCAAGCAGACAGGGACTTTTATATTCTGACTGTAACAAAACCTGTACAGATACTTTGCCAATGATACAATTTCCATTGTTCCAAAGAAACATGCATGAGTGACAGAAAAAATACACAGAAGCAGACGAGAAGTATCAGAAGTACATATGATGAGAACCATAGACTGCTGTTTGGAGATGCAGTGGATCAAAATGAAATCCAGCAACATCCTGAAATTATTGAATAAGTGAGGGCTTATAAAGCATCAATCCTATTTACAGGAATATGGCTTTGCAAGAAATGGATGAAAAAAGACTGGAATTTTGTTGTTTGTGTTAAACTGGTGGGCAGACTGTAAAGCATACATCTCACTATATATCATTAATGTTTTTTTTTTTAAAAAGGCACTGAATAAATGTAAATAAAACAGCGTTTGTTCTTGACAGTATTTGTATAAAAATTCCATGCTGCATAGTAAAGCTGTGTGCATTCAAGGGTATTTAAATGGTGAGGTGGGGTATCTTATTGATGATTGCTGTAAATTTTAAAGATAATAAAGCAAAAAAATACTTTTTACTAGTTGTAAGTTATCCATGCTTTATTCTGTGATAAAGGAAGAAAGGTTAGACAAAAGCAAGTTAAAGTTAATATAATGTTGTGCTCTACTGCTACTATTGTGGTGGATGTAAAGATGTAGTGAGCATGGTATATACAAAACTAAAAATAATTTCCCCTGTTTTAAATGGGTGGATATCTAGAATAGTGTCATTGATTTAGGCTGCGGACAAGTTTTTTTAAAAGCAAAAAGGCGTGCAAATAAAACAAAATGCTGAAAGACATGAAAAAATTGTTATTTGTAAAGTCATCAGCTATTTTTTTCTTTAGCAAAGGCTTTCAGTGGGAAACAAGCAGTCTACAGGTTCAGGTAATTAATCATGACAGGGCTAGTAGTTTGTTCTGAGTGAAATTTGCATATATTTTTTCATGGATCTGCAAAGTCAATTACTGTTTTTCTTGGAAATGGGAAATCTGCAAGTGCAAGCAATTAATCATGAAATGTCTGAGCGCTGTCCATTAAGTGCAATGTACAAGGTACAGTGCAGTTATCAATTAACAGTGCATTTGCATGAAGTTCAGTGAAAATAAATGATGTTTCAAAATGTGGGAAGTGAATAAGCTACCCAAGCAGTTGTCGCCCAGCAACCTGATTACTTTAAATAAACTAAGTTGGGTCTATTACATGCATTAAAAATGTACTCAGTGCATGTTTTACTTGGTTCTAACACTGAATGCTTACTGAAAGCATGCATGTTGTTTTTCACATCTAGGATGCAGACAGAAATAAGAAAGTAAATAACAAAGGAAATAAAGAAACTGGTGTTAAGTGGGAATATAGGCCGTAACATGCTCTTCAGCATGGGTAAGCTTAATTTTACACTAGGCAATGCCTGTGGATACAGCCATCACTTTGGGGCACTTGATACTATCTGAATGGGTAAACATTGTTTGAAAATGAACATAACTTTATGTGCTTGTTGCAAGTTAAAGGGGGTGGGAGCTCTGAAGATCTACTTTTTTTTATTTGTGTGCTTTCATTGAAGCAAAAGACTTGAAAATGTAACACAGGTTTAAATGGAGATCACAAGAAGCAACTACACAAGAGATCAGTGTGTCAAACAATAATCTATACATGTCTGATAAAGGTTAGAAATATACAATTAAATGCACTATCATGTACATGTGTCTGTCTGTCATAATGGCTACAATATCCATGCTATAATGGAATGTAAATAGCCTTACAGATATAGAAGACAGCAGAGTACTGAATTATATAAAAAGATTTAGGGTGCAAATACAAGAGACACTTTGATAGAAATGAACATGTGAATTTGATAAAGTAGATTTTAGATGTAGGAATAGTACCGATTGCTAGATGGGTTTCAGTGGTGAAAGAAGGGAAATATAATCATGGT
This sequence comes from Protopterus annectens, assembly GCF_019279795.1. NCBI lineage: Eukaryota > Metazoa > Chordata > Ceratodontiformes > Protopteridae > Protopterus > Protopterus annectens. Next base: position 492,004,256 of record NC_056725.1, on the reverse strand, counting down.
AGTTGTGGTAATACGGGGTTATTGGCAAAGCAGGGTGCATATGCTAACATGAATTTATATTCCACTTAAAACCGCTATAATTGAGCTTGAGAGAATTTGGGGGAGAAATATTCAGCTTCAGTAGGGATTACTTATGGGTGGTAATCGGAAACTAATTTGCAATAACAAGGCTGTATTGGGGGCAAGAATAGACACTATAACAAGAGAGACTAGATTTCTGAAGAAATATACGAGAATGCTTGACTTGGAATATGAAAACTCAGTAGTAGGAACTCAGAAAGAATTTATATATTATTCGGCAAGGTACAAGAACTGGGCAAGCCTAAATAGAAATTATATCTCACAGGAGCACATACATGTAATTGAAAGTTTTGACACACTTCTGATAACTATTTCAGATCATTCACCAATAACAACTAAGATAAAGACACAGGGTAAATATAGTAAAAATGGGATACTGACATTTTCCCAGTTCCCTGGTGAAGATAAAGGAATTTAAGGAAACAGCAGTGGAAATTATTTGAGAGTTATGAAGGAAGACAGAAATTTCTTCAGAAGGGATAGCTAGTGAACGAGTTAAAATGAAAATGGAGTTTAAAAACATAGAAATAAGACAGAGAGAGATATGGGGGGATTAAAGTCATAATAACTACTTGGGAGGGTAGACAAAGGTGAAAATATTACAGAATAAAGGGAATCTCTCAGAACAAGAGGAGCGACTGCAAAGTACTAAAGGAAAAATAAGGGAGTATTTGGATAATATGCATGAGTTTAGAAAGGATGCTGTTTACTTTTTTGATAACTCCACAGGACAACAAATTTTAATCACAGCGACATAGGCAACATAAAAAGGGTTGTTACTAAACTTAGGGAGCCTGTAAAAAATAAAACAACCAGAGATCCTATAGAGGTATCAGGGACATTTTGGAAATTTTATGATAACTTGTATGAAGTAGAGGAAGGCAGAAACCAAGAAAAGGCACAAACAGAACTGCCAATGTTAGAGGAAGAAGATACTAAAGAATTAGCTGCCAAGACAGGAAATGAGACAAAAAAAAATCAACAGTGAAGTCCCCAGCACACACTATATTCCTGTGGAAGTCTGAAAGCTGATCTGGAAAACTTTTAACAATATTTTAAAAAGAGGGGTGGAGAGCGAGTACCAGCATCTTGGAAAAAAGCTGTGATGGTTGTATTACAAAAATAGAGTAAATTTCCTTTAGTTCCAGATTCATACTGACCTATTTCAATTTTTAAACCATGATTAGAAAGTGTTTAGTGTCTACACTATCTAAGAAAATGGCACAGGTATTGCCCAAGTTGATATACATGGATCACTGCAGTTTTGTGGAGGAGAGGCAGCATTTGACAACATTAATAGAAAACTGGTGATACACAGGAAGGAGCCAGTAAGTAAACACTTCTTTTTTGATGGGTCTTGATGTAGAGAAGGCATTTGATAGAGTCAGCTGGAATTTTACCAAAAGGGCTATGGTAGCACTTATGTACCCTAATTCAATAATATGGTTAATTAGGAGGATTTATGAAGACTCAGAGGCAAGAAGTAAGGTGGGAGGGCTCCTCTCCAACAAGCTGTGTTTGAAGACAGGAACAAGGTAGGAATGACCTCTTCCCCTTTCTTATTCAGTTTGTATTTAGAGGAATTAGCTAAGAAAATAAGGGTCTCAAACACAAGGATACAATTCGTATGGTAATAAAGAAAAGTTACCTTTATTTACAGATGGCATTATTTTGCACTTGATAAATCCAGAAAAGGGCATCTTAGTGTTGTGGAATATTTTGAAACAGTTTCATTTTTTTCAGGATATACACTAAATGAAGATAAAACAAAGGCTATAGCAGTAAAGTATGTAGCCACAAATGATTGTTTTCAGCAATACCCATGTTTATGGTGGAAAGATAAGCTAACATACTTAGGTTTACATATTAAAAATAACTATTACAACAGCCAAGGTTATGTGGGATGAAACTAAACAAAATATAACATAGAAACTGAGAAACTGGAAGCTCTTGATCATGGTATGGATAGCAAGATGCAAGCAGTGAAAATGTTTCTTGTCCTTTTAGTTGTAGATACAGGTCAGGCATATTTTTATCAAATGGATGAGAAGTTGTGGAACATAATTAATAAAGGGCTGATGGAATTTCAGAAGGGAGGACAAAGGTTTTGTGGGAAAAAGTTCATTCTCCCCATAGAACAAAACACAGGATTACCAGACTGACCGGAAGGTATATTTTAGAGGTTTCCAGTTAAGGCTCATATTCATAAAATACAGTAGAAGGTTATAAATCAAACTGAAAATTATGGTGAAGTATTGGGGGGTGAGAAGTAAAGAGAGTAGAATTTTGCATGCATTTTCTTAAGGAGAATAACAATTATACCGAATATTATATTCATCTAGTAAACAAAATTATTTCAAGATGTAAGCCAACACATGAATGATGAAAGGAGGTTTCTACTGATAGAGATGACTGCATGTAGTGGTACAGAAAGTAGGCAGGAGGGTCTGGAATTTACTGGAGAAAATTAGCAAAAGATTTGAATCTTCCCGAGTGGAATTAGGCTAGACAGGGAAAGATAGAGTAAGAAGAGGCTACACAGAAGTTTGGACTGCGGGTTCGGGACTATCTTCCCTACCAGGGACTGATAAAGAGTATATGAAAGCAGAAAAGGACAAGGAATTTTTAAATAAAAGACCAGCGCTGGTAGTGCTTTTAGTTGCATCAAGAACTTCCAAGTTACAGTTAAAAAGGAGTAACTAAGTAGGGCATATAACACATTGCATGATAAATATAACAATTAATCAGATGAGATTAGAAAAGATTGGGAAGAGAGAGAATGGAAAGGCACTACAAAGAGGAACAAAGGGAAGACATTTATACACCTCTCAAATATACAACAAAAGTGACATACAGGTTCATAGGTGTTTACTAGGCTAACGACCACAAGGGCCTTTTTAAGCCTAGCTATGCATTCTAAATCTCTGACACGTTCTGATCCCTTGATAAGTGTAAGCATGTGCCTTGGAGGTGAACAATTTATAGGTTACCAGTTTGCATCAGACATATAGATGCCAAACCAGGGATGAATTTCAGGTTTCCCATCCAATTGTCCAAGTTGCACTTGAATTGGGTTAATGAGGAACTCTGCTTCACATGGATGGGGAGCCAGTTCCATAGACGGGTAGTCTCTGTGATACTTACCTATCTCTCCAGCAGGTCCTATTTATATCACAGGCAAAGTTTCTGTCTTTAGAATGGGTAATTCTGGTGCTGTATGTTTTGTGGATATGCAGGAGGTCCATCAGAGTGGGGTCTGAGAATACCCTGTATGCCAGGCATAGATCTCCCCTCAAAAGCCTGTAGGAGACAGAATACAGGGATAGGGCCTTGAGGCAGTCTGCATGGGACATTTTATTAACGTCTTGTATTTTTTAGTGAGGAACCTTTGTGGATGTTACAGTTGTTGATATGCCTGGTTAGGTATATACCAAAGAGGGCATTGTACTCAATGATAGGTACACACACACAAACACACCTCCTGATCTTGATTTGGTCAAGCTAAACATCATCACAGAAAATTATCTGCCTTGTTGACTAGACCAACTCCTATAAAGGATATGAGGAATATATTGAAAACTGCAGGCTGCTTACAGAGAGGCTAAGTGTGCTCTTGATCAGCTTGTGCAATGTAGTACATCCAGTCACTACCAGGATCTGTGAGTCATTGTATAAACAAGAGCGCAAGACTGTGATAACACAAAAATACAAGGTGCAACATTACCAGAGATGTACTACAGGACATTAAGACAGACTTGCGTTAGATATTCATTGCATCCAAAAGAAATTTTTTTTAATTTCTCCAAAGGGTTAAGGTTTCTAATACCCTGACAGGAGTGTATTCCATTCCTAAGTCAGGGTGCAATTAAAGTTCAAGAAATTAGTAGTGTTTCTATCATTGAAGTTTACCATGCGAATTCTTCTCAGCAAATGCAATTTACCTAGAATTGCCTCCTTCTGCAGTTCATAGAAAGCTGTATGTTTGAAAACTGTTTTATTTGCCATGTTGCTCCTACTATTTTAACAGAGTGGGTTTACTCAAGATTGCTGCAGTTTCAGATTACATATCTTGATATCTTATGACTTTATGTCTTCTGGTACTCAGGACACCTTATATTCCTCTCCTTTTACATTATACAGATGAACTTGACTGGAAGTTGTATCACAATTGCATAGCTTTGGCACAATTCCCGATGACTGATTGTTAAGAAAGCTACATGCCATGGGGTCTGTACGGTCATCTTTTGGTAAAGGAGGAGTTACCACTTGAATAACTCAGATGCCCCCATTCCAAGGCCCTTTCTGTTTGGATTACTGCACTCCTCTTTATATTGGGCTCAGCACCTGTGACTTGAGTTTCTTGAATGTGGTAGAAAATGTTGCAGCATGATTCTGCCTGCCATTAATCATTATGATACTGTACGCAAATGCACTTTCCATAGCAGTGGCTTAATAATTGCTTTCTTTATGCAGTATTGAGTCCTCCTACGTGACTAAGAAGCCTACAAATAGTCCTGGACACAGCAAATCTATATCCAGGCTAGACTACCCACAGGAAAGGCAGGAAACAAGCTTAAACATTTTTTTTTTTTTTTTTTTTTTTTAGTGGAAAGAGAGAAAGGAGTAGCAGAAAGTAAGCTGATGGGCCTTCTCAAATGTTCTCCGTAAACTGGGTAGAATGAGGTAATGACACTAGACTGGGAGGAGGGTCCCAGATCAAATTTACACTAAGGGCGGGCAACTGCAAAGCCACGAACTATAAAAACACCATACCAATAGGGAGGGAGGGTAGGAAACAAACTGCAGAAATGTTTCTCACAGCAGAAAAGCAGCAGTGAGCCTTTAAATGAAAGCTTTAAACAGCTAAAGGAGCCTCTAGAGAAAGATTTTAACTGCAAACAAGTTATCAGAAACAAACAACCCAACAGATGCTTAATAAAAGTGGACAATTTCCAATTAATACCTCACAAACAGTAAAACTAGCTAGAAAAATACACAGTACACAAAGTGCTATAAATAACAAAGAAATAAAGAACAAAATAAACAAAAAACAGGATACTTAATGTTATACATTATAGCTCCGAGTTTCCTCAGTGTCCTTCCTTCGATCAGTTCAGTGTGAAATGGCAGAGCACTCAAATTGAATTTCTTAGGTAACAGAAAGTTGAAACCTGAGACAGCTTTTAAGAAAGAAATCTCAAAAGAACCAATGAGGTGCTTAGTCTAAGCTGTAGTCCAGGTGACCTCAGTCAGCCAATGACCTCAAACAATTCTCTCTCACTGAAATGCCTGATGGCTTTGGCTAAACCAAGATGTCCCTGAATATGTGCTCTGACACACAGCCTCCAGAAACATTATGCCCAAATACAAGCCTGAATATGGAAATGCTACAAATATCCCCACTACTTAGAACAAACTGCAGAAATGTTTCTCATACCTGAAAAGCAGCAGTGAGCCTTTACATGAAAGTTTTAAACAGCTAAAGGAGCCTCTAGAAAAAAAGAGTTTAACTGCAACAAGTTATTACAAACAAACAACCCAACAGATGCTTAATAAAAGTGGACAATTTCCAGTTAATACCTCACACACAGTGAAACTAGCTAGAAAAATATACAGTACACAAAGTGCTATAAATAACAAAGAAATAAAGATCATATCATAATCTAAACAACTTAATATTGCACCCAGCAATCTAAAGAAATATTTGTTTGTGAGCCAAAATTCTATGTCAGATCTGTATGGGCAAAAATCTGAGAATAGTTCAGGTAACTATCTCACTACTAAAATATGATCAACTCAGTCCGATCTTCTTGTCAAACTATTAAAACACATAATACTACTTGAAAGTCTTTTTAAGATTTTTGTTTTACAGAACATTTGCATTTTATACAGTTAATGCTCATCCATGAACAAAAAAAAGATGATCTGCTACTCTACCCACCATCACTACAATAAGAGGGCAATTAAAACTTCAACAAAGTTGAAGCTGCTTTCTGTGAATATAATGCTAAATGGATACTCATGGCTCAGTCTTAAATGTCTCCTGCTATGGGCTGACATACCATGTAACCATGTAAATACAAAAAAGCTGATCTGGGTATGGAAATGAGGCTGTGAAATTAGCCAGCCATGAGGAAAACAACTGAAACGATCATTTTAATGATAAATCCCATCTCTTAGAGAAATTGTTTAAACATGGCCAAGGGATTCTGTCACCTTCTAACAAGGGTAAGACTCTTAGCTGGAAACAACTTAGATGTACCAAGTGGCAATAGGCATATCAATATCATGGCATTACTTGCCACAAACATAGTTGCTTATTTGCCTCTTGAGGTAAGTGAATAGAAAAATACAGTTTGGGTCAAAGGAAAGAGCAACAGATTTCACAGAGCTGGGGTCCTAATCACCAATCACCTGCAGAGAAACTTTACCAAGATATATATGGGTCTACTTTACATGGTGGACTGTTCAGAAAGTCGACTTTCATATGGCCGAGACTATATGATCGACTTTCGAAAAGCTGACCATGTAAACTAAACACATAAAACATAACACTTACCTTAAATCCCTCCCCCCTGTAACTTTAATATACCAACTCCAAGATCACACTACAGTGCGGAAGAAGGAGATTTTTCCTATTCCGTACTGTACAGAGATAGCGGTTCCCCATGGTCGACTTTTCGAAAGTCGATCATATGGTCTCAGCCATATGAAAGTTTTATATATATATACATATATATATATATATATATATATATACATACACACACACATATATATATATATATATATACACACACACACACACACACACATATATATATATATATATATATATATATATACATACACACACACACACACACACACATATATATATATATATATATATATATATATATATATATATATATATATATATGGGTCCCCTTCAGTAGATCAAACTTTTACAAGTTTGAACCTCATATGGCCTAGACCATATGTTCGAACTTGTAAAAGTTCGATTGGACTGAATGGAGATCTCCATACAGTGCAGAATGGGAAGACTTCCCTTTTCCGGAATGTAGTGCAATCTTGGAGTTGGTATATTTAAGTATGGGGGGGTGTGGGGAATGCAGGAGGGTGTAGTGCCCCTGCTACAGATGTTTACTTTTATTTTGTTTTTTCTTTTTCTTATTTCTTCAGTGTTCGAACTATTACAAGTTCGAAAATATGCATACACAAATATTTATATACAGTAAGGCAAGCAACTGCCCCCAAATCTAAGTGCATTAACTTTGAATTAGCTAAACTGGAAGAAAAAGTACTGTATTGGGGATATCAGCCCAGCGGAAAACATTCAATCTTCACTTAGCCTTAGCCCCTGCACCAACGCCATATTGTTGCAATCAAACAGGAAAAGAATCCATCTGCTTAGTTAACTACAGCTGGTCTGAAAATTCAGTGTTGGGACAGGTATACGTACGAAGCACACAGACAGAAAATGAAGCCACACTACATGTCTAACCTAACAATATATATATATATATATATCAACTTAGCACACCAAATGAGATCAACGTGAAATAAGGCATTGTAACATATATATAATAAAACATTTTCAAGTTAAGTTAGTGTCATCTAAATTTGCTCCTTACAATTAATTTGATAATGCTATAAGAACAGAATGGTGGAGAGAACCATGGATGAACAATAAAATTCAAAGACAAGAGGTTTTGAAGGACCTAATGTGGTTAGAAATTAGAAGTTCAAGTTTAAGTGCCTAAACCCAGACACTGCAAAAGTCCAATAAATAATAGATATGGTAAAGCATAAACATGTAAGGATTAGAATAAGGACAAACATACAAGGAAGCAAATAAAATCAGTGCAAACAATTAAATGAGAAAATAGAAGATGGTTATAAGAAAAATCAAACAGATGGAATTGTAAGGCCCTTTAAAGGCTGGCTGTGTGGGTCAGTCTCAAAGCCACCTGGGGAGAAGATTCCATAGGAAAAGGCCCTAGTAGCTATAGTAATGTCAGCCAGCAGTATCAAGGTTGTCACATGGAGGAACAAGGCAGTCCTTAGAGCCAGAATGCATGGTCCAACTGGAGCTATAATATTTTAGGTGTTTTAGGCATGGAGGTTTGAGGTTATGAAAAGCAAGGTAGATCAAAAATAAGATCATATAGATGAACCCTTGTCTAACAGGGAGACAGCACAGATTGTGAAAAAGTGAAAGAATGTGATGGTTGCATTCATTTGGATGCATAAAACTCCAGCCAAGAGATGAGCAGCAGAGGTTGTACAACTTGCACACGTACAAGGTCAGAGTCGAGTAAGCCAAGATAAAGGGCATTACAGGAGCCTAGACGCGAGGACACCCAGGCATGAACTACAGGTGAGAGATGACTGGGAGGAGATAAGTGCTTTATACGGCTGATATTCTGTAGGAAGAAACATGAAGACCTGACAACAAAAGACCCCATAAACTATTTTAAAAGGTCTTGTATCTGGAGGTTGTACTGAAAGAACCCCTAACTGAAATCTTCACAGACTGCTGCTCATAGCAGGGTCTGATGACTGGATAAAGGCAAATGTGGCACTACTTGCTTAACACCATACTAGGAGGGAGCCGGTTAACAACAGAGCAGTTATCCTTTCATCATGCTTAGAAGATTATGGAAAGAATGTAAAGAGGCAGACTAGCTGTTAACTTGGAAAGCAGCAATAAAAAGCAGTGATCATCATAGATTCACAGAGTGAAAAAAAACTGTCAGACAAAACCTACTTCAGTTTTATGACCATGTTACAAAGGTATTAAAAGTGTTTGTGGAAGTGATTTATCTTGACTTCATGTGGCAATCAATTTGTTAAATCATAAAATAAACAAAAAGCATTTAATGTGTTTGTTTAGGTATAATATTAAAATAATTACAGCTTACTTACAGTGCAGAAAACAAAGGGTTATGGAGAAAAACATTACATACAGCATAAGTAACTTGTGGTATACATCAAGAATCAAACACATTGTGAGGTACAGAAAATAAAAACTATTCCCACACCAGATATTTGTATTGATTGGTCAATACTGGCACTGTAGTGCAGCATACATGTGTGTGTGTGTGTGTGTGTGTGTGGGGGGGCTGTATTCAAGTGTGCCATGAGTCGTTAAACTGAGGTCCCCACTGCCTGAATGGTGGTAGCTAAATTGGGTGTAAAAGATTCTATGGAGCTTACTGGAAACAGTAGGGGAATCTCCCCAATACTCTGGCCAAATTTCCCCTACTCAATATGAATACCAATCAGGTCTCCCCTGAAAATAGGCCACCGGCTTAGCCTGACTAACTCAGTCAACAAGATATTAAAAAATGATAATGAAAAACAGACCTCTTTGCCAATGACACAAAGACTACCACACTAACAAAAGTTGGTGGTGATATTCTACAGAAGATGACTATGGCAGATTAAATAGCTAGACAGAACAAAAGCAGATGAAAAGAAATATAAAGTTTTGTGCTTACAATAACTCTATAGTACAATTTAGGTGAAGTAAAGAGAACAGAAAAATGGACTGGAATGAAGATGTGGTTATTATCACTTCTAAACTGCACAGACAGGAGCAATGTGAAAGAAAGGCATCTGAGATCAAAACAGGTCCACATGTGTTTTTTTAGCAGTTTGATTCAGAAAGCAGAGAAGAGAACAACCTATAAGTGAATCAGGATACAGATCATCCTCATATTATGAAAACTTCTTCCCATCTACTAAGGATCTGGTAAAATGAATAGGTGCTTCCCTGTTACCTCTGTTTCTACTCGGGTGGATATGTGCATCCTGAGGCAGCGTAGTAACTGCCTCATGTTCACTGACAGCCATTTAATTTTAGGACAGACAAACACAGTGTGTGAGATATGTAGATACACAATGTCATTGAAGGCAAAGCTCTCACATACACACACGATAAATGCAAACCAGACCGTCAGCATTACAGCCAAATCGCTCACTACCAACACTAAGGAACAAACACATAGACCCACATATTCAGAGGTACTCACGTGTAATCTACCCCAAACCTTCAAGACCTCTTAAAAGCATCTCTCAATGGCCCTGCGCACACTCAAAAAAGACAGCACCTCACAAAACACATATCTCTGAAAAATCACAGTAGCCCCACTTCCAAGCCCATAAGGCAACATACCATACAGCCAAACATTCTAGTTATTGGGATTCTATTGTAAGACATACTGATGTCTCCCTTACCAGGCTAAACAGGGAGAGGATCACAGTGAGATGTCTGTCTGGAACCAGGATCCACCAGCTCACACATGTACTTTCTTTAAATCACAAGTACCTGTATGACACAGTCATAGTCCTTGTGGGCACAAATGACCTAAGATTTACCTCACTGGACTATATGAAGAAAAATGATGAAGCTTTCTGAATACGTGTCCCAGGCGGGTATGAATCTAGCCTTGAGTAGTATCTTACCTTCACTTCTGATGATGCCACAGTGCCAACAAAAAATGAGGGACTTCAACAACTGGCTTATTTCTGGTGTCACAATAAGGGGATCCAATATCTTGCCAGCCTGGGGAGACGTGATCGCCAAACCACAATGCTTTGCCAGAGATGGTTTGCACTTGTCACCACTTGGATTCCGGACACTGACAAACAATTTATCTCCATAGGGCCTTTTTTATGCCATGCCAAGTTGTTAAACCCTCCAACATAACAAAAGTCACTCACGCCTATCTAAAGGTACTGCTGCTCAAAGCTAGAAGTCCAAATATAAAACTGCACTCCCTTGAAGCACTCCTCACCCTGGAGAATGCAGACATATGTGCAGTCACAGACACATGGTTCAGCACCATAAAAGCACCCTGGCTATCAAAGGCTACAATGAATTTGATACATTTTGATTCCCCTCAGCTCAGGAAAAACCTAGGGAGCAAGTGTGTCAGTGCTCATAAATGACAAATACACTGCTAGACTGGTCCAACAAAATGACTCACTTGAGCTATCTATGCCCAACTAACCGTAGGTGTGACCCCCTATCATATCCATGCTAGTCACAGATCCCCTAAGAAGAGTCTGGAAAACCACAACTCCGACCTAAAAACATACTGGAATCTCTTAACACTCAGCCTAACATCATACTTATGGGCGACTTCAACTACCCCTTCATAAACTGGGAGACATATGACCCATAATTCACTTACTCAGAGGTTTTTGGACTTTGTCAATGCAAACACCCTGGAAGAACTATTCAGCTCCTCAACTGGAGGTACAAATGTCCCAGACCTAGTGCTCATGAACATGGGGGGGAATGCTTCTCCCTCCTGTGCATTAACTGCTCCCAGATAAGATCTCACCACAAAATTATATCTTTTAGTAGTAAAACTAACCTAGAACCCCCATCAAACTCAAAACCTATTAAGAACTTAGTTTGAGGTAACTGGCCTTAGCAAAGTGACAGCTTATTAAACTTCCAAGCCCCTCTAATCCTGGATAACACTGAGGCCTACTCTGAGCTGTACATAAATGCAACCACAATCACAGCTGTATAGAGGAGGAAGCACCTGTCCAAGTCAAACATATGATTACTGACAAAAATAAACCACCCTGGTGGACCCCTAGCATACATAGGCTATTCAACAAAAGGAAAAAAAATCCACTCCAAAGCCAAGAAGGAAAAGACAAATCAGTACAAAAAGCACTAAACAAATCAGAGAGATGGTCAAATCTGCCAAAGCAAACTATGAGGCAAAGATGGCTTCCAAGGTGAAAGATAAACATAAGGCTTTTTTTTTTTTTTTTTTTTTTAATTATGTTCATAACTTCAGGGGAAATGCTCAGCAATAGTTTGGCACCTATGTCTCTAATAGACATAGTTAATCTGTAAATGGTTCATCCCCCAACCCGCTGCTTACACTTATCAAAGGTATCAGAACATGTCAGAGATTTGGGATGCATGACTAGGCTTAAAAAGGCCCTTGTGGTCATTAGCCAAGTAAACACCTATGAACCTGAGTTAATCATGAATGGCAGCACTTACACCCAGCCTGAAACTATAGCAAACCTGCTGGCTGCCAAGCTCAGTTCAAACTTCTCCCCCATCACCTCCTACCATACCCAAATACCCACAACCATTCCCCTACCAGTCATTATGAGAGAACAGATCCTTACTGTGCTTGATGAAGCCAAAAACACTGCCACTGTGGGTCTCAACAACATTCCAGGATGCTTCTTAAACAGCATAAAACAGAATCTATCAGGGTCATTAGAATCCATCTTTAATGAGGGGCGTGGCCAAGGATGAACACAGGATAGCAGCAGATTTCTTCAGCTCCACCAATTTCATTACACTGACAGGAATTAATTACTTAAAAAATTAATTTTTGAAGTAATTTTCTTTCTAAATATGTTTGTTTTATATAGTTCTTGAACTATATCTAAAAAAGAAAGGAAATCTTAACAATATTCCTGTCAGAAATCACTTTGGAAATTTTCCTGTCAGTTTATCAGTCTGAAATGAGTTCCAGTAAGACAAATTCTCAAGACTCCAGCATCAAGAAAGAACTTCAGTCTCTGATAATTATAATCCAGCAACTTACTGCCAAGATGGATAAAATGGATACTAAAATAGACACCTTCATAGAAAAAACTACAAAACAAATAGACTTGTTACATATAGACCTGCAACAACAGAAGATCCAGATGACAGGCATAGAAGAATCTGTGAATGACATGGAAAATAGAATACAAGAAGAGGAAATCAACATTGAGTTTCTGCTGAAACAAAATACACATTTACAAACAAAGCTGGATGACCTGGAAAATAGATCTAGGCAATAACATTAGGATTTTTGGACTGCCAGAAAATATTGAAGGTAACAATATTACTTCTTTTTTAACAACATGGCTCCCTAAAACTTTAGACTTACCAGAAGCATTCTCTTTTGGTATCGAAAGAGCACATAGATCTATAGCTAATACTAACTCTAACAAAAACTATCCTAGATCAGTTGTAGTTAGATTTCTATAATCTTTTGATAAAGAGATGGTTCTTAAATCTGCTTGGGCTAAAGCTCCTGTTAAGATTAATGAGACAACTGTGCATTTTGACAATGACTATTCTTCCATGGTAATAGCTAAAAGAAAAGTTTTTCTGCCACTAATAAGGGAGCTTAAAAAAGCACAGTTTAAAACATAACTTCTGTTTCCTGCCAAGCTTAAAATCTTCCTTCCTGATGGTCCTAAAATTTTCGATGACTTAGACTCTGCCTTACTGTTTATCAAAAAAAAATAAGATTTTGGATAAAATAGAAGAAATGGAATGGGCTAGTCCTTCATTAAAGAGACTGGCAACTGAAACTTCGTGGAAGACTTCAGAGAAGAAGAAGAGACTAAAAAACAAATGATCTGTTCTATGTTTTTTTTTCTCTCATTATTTTATTTCATTATTAATCTTTTTAAATATAGTTCCTGCATTTCCAAGAAG